>NC_050579.1:230329147-230466647 GCF_011100635.1 Trichosurus vulpecula | reverse complement strand
ACCAGGCTGAAGAAATCTAATCCTGCCCTAAATGTTAACTCTGTAGCTAATCTGGGCTGTTTGCACATTTTAGTACCTCAATTATAACTACAGAGGAAATACTAACAAGAAGCTTTCTCTAATTTCTTAATTAGTGTTCAGGGTTTATACTGTATGCATTGCAAATAGTCTTTCAAGCCTATCCCTCTCCAACCCCCTCCTTTTTTTAAATTCCTCTTTCCCAATAAGCCCTCAAAACAAACAGTCTCAAATAAACAAAGAAAGGAACCAGACTGGTATTCTCTCCCTGGCAAATTCACCCCTGGCTCCTTTTCTGATTTCCAGCAAGCAAGTGGCTTTGAGAAACATAAACTTGAGGTCTAGCGATTAAAGATGTAATAGAGATGGGTAATTGGCAGTATTGCTCAAGCCACTTAGGTTCATTAGGTGAAGTAAATCAGGCTGATTGAATTGATGCTACTTTATGGATATACCCTATTCTCCCACCAAAACCTAGGATGAGATGTTCCTCCCTACTGCTCTTAACAGGTAACAAAAGTAAAACAACGACGTGGCTGAAAGACTCTATCGAGTCCGACAGTCAACAAAGCAACAGCCATTACTGAGCACGTACTATGTTCAAGGTGCTCTCCTGCCAAAATAATCTTACTGAAGCACGGATCTGTCTGACCATGACGCCCTCCCACTACTCCCACTCAATAAACTCCAGAATCAAAAATAAAATACTCCATTTGGTTTAATAAGCCCTTTGAAACCTGTTCCCTTCCTGCTTTTCCAGATATTTTACTGTAACAGGGGACTGGTCATTGAGCCTAATCCTTATGAGCACATATGGAATGCTGCTAATACAATTCTCCACATGGCATAGGCCAGGAATACTGCTTCCAGGAGAGTCATGATGATCTATAATGGTAGTACCTTGAAGAGAATTTGGATAATGCATGGTCATGCTGTGATTAGTTCTGGTCTGCTAACTGGTAAGGAGTTGCATTTTTGGTTAGCAGAGGGTGTATTCAAAAGGAACTAGCCAAGTAGATCTTTGGTGACATTTCTTGGTTTGATCCTTTTCTTTCCCGAATGTGGTATCTAGTAAGAGATGAAGCTGTAAGGGGTGAGGCCTTGTGTTCTTTTCCTCTGAGATCAACTGTATTTACTTTGAGTGTGAGCCTCAGTGTTGCTCTTTTATTTTAGGTGAAATAAGTTTTAAGTTATGACCTAGTGAGCCAGGTCATATGACCTTGGTCCAGGAGGCTGGAAGTTGAGTCCATGATGGGTTTTGCAGACTGACCAGCATCAGCATCCTAGGTACTGAGGAACAACCTTCAGGACCCATTCCAGTGACATCTGAAAAGAGGATTTATCTGCAGAGATGGTGCATTTGAATGTGAACTGGATGGAACCAATGCTATGCAGAAACTGTATCAAGGAAGAGCTCAGTCTCCCCAGAAAGTGAAAGGGCATAGAAAGGAGTGTACTACGGAGCTGCTAAAGGAAAATATTCATACTTTTGTTCTTGCTGTTATTTTTGAAGCAAATATTCCTTTGTAAAAAGCTAATAGAAATTAAATAGTTAAATGAAACTGGGTGCTGGTAACAGCAGCTAACAGTAGGGAGTGGGTAACATATACCTGAAAGGGCAATATAGCAGGCCTTGCTCCAAGAGAATTAGGATAGAGTACTCCCTACATAATACCTTACTCAATGTGCTCTATGATCCAAACCAAACACACCGGTCTTCTTGTTGTTCCTTGAACATGACACTCGACATCCCAACTATATGCCTTTTCACTGACTGCTCTCCATATTCCCTGAATGATCCCCTTCCTCATCTCTTCCCCCTGGCTTCCTTAGATACCTTCAGGACTCAGCTCAAATTTCACCTTCTGCAAAAGACCTTCCCTGGTCCTTTCTTACTACCCTCCCCTTCCCCCAATGCCTTTTCTCTGAGATTACCTCCCATTTATACTGCATACGTCCCATATGTATATAATTATTTTTTTGTTATCTCCCTGATTAGATCGTGAGCTCTTTAAGGAAAAGGACTGTTTTTTGCCTTTCTTGGCATCTGTGATGCTTAATACAGTGTTTGGCACATAGAAATCACTTAATAAATGTTTCTTGACCAACGGAATATGAGGATCATGGAAGAAGAAACACACATATCCTTTAGGAATGATCCAGTTGATTCCTAGGAGGAAAAAA
Source organism: Trichosurus vulpecula (assembly GCF_011100635.1). Lineage (NCBI taxonomy): Eukaryota > Metazoa > Chordata > Mammalia > Diprotodontia > Phalangeridae > Trichosurus > Trichosurus vulpecula. Next base: position 230,464,445 of record NC_050579.1, on the reverse strand, counting down.
TTGCTTTTAGTGGCAAGATTTTTGAAAATGTGCCATTATAGAGCTACACAAAGAGTTTGCAATGATGGGTCACTTAACTAAAATATTTTTTGTCTCATCCATGTAATTGGATTTGAACTTAGAGTGGGTTCAGATTGTGGTTCCATTAACTGTGTAGTCTTGTGAAAGTTACTTAACCTCTCTGGACGTTGTCTGTAAAATGAAAGGGTTGGAGCAGATGACTTATGAAGTCCCATCCGGCAAAAAAAATCTATGATTCAAATTGAGGCATTTACTAATAGGGTGTAGGATTGAATCATGGCCAACTATATTTCTATAAAGTTTTTCAGTTTTCATAAGTTTTTAATGTACTTTACCTCTCTGTATCCTTATAGAAGACCTGTGAGGTAGATAAGGCAGGTATTAATATTTCTGTTTCATAGTTGAGGCAAAAGCATTGAGAGAATCAGTTCTTTTTCTTTTTGCATATCAATAACCTTCAAATCCCAATATATCCCCCTTGGCCCCCTCTCCAGAGAGCCATTTCTTATAACAAAGAATAAAAACAAAACAAAAAAAACATGAAAAAAGCCTATTGGCAAAGAAACCAACACATCGATAAAGTCAAACAATGTATATGAAGTCCCACATCCCCAGTCCTCTGTAACTCCAAAGAAGGGAAAGCTGTGTCCTCATAGGTCTTCTTTGGAGCCAAGCCTAGTCATTTTAATTAGAGTTTTAATTTTTGTTCCTATTGTGCTTTCCACTTACATTGTAGTCACTGTATATATTGTTTTCTTAGTTCTATTTATTTTACTTTTAATTAGTTCATTAGGTCTTCCTATGCCACCCTGTAGTCATTATAGTCATCATTCATCATTAGAGCACAGCAATATTAAATCATTTCATATGCCATAATTTGCTAATTCGTTACTATAAATAATGACCATCTACTCTATTTTCAATTCTTCACTACTACCATAAAAAGTATTTCTGTAAATATTTTGGTGTATATGGCACCTTTTGTTTTGTCCTTAACTTTCTTGGAGTATATATGCCTATCAGTAGTGTTTATGTCCCCAAAGTTTATGTTTCATAAATCTTACAGTGTGGTGTAAATCTTAGTTATTCATCACCACCACCACCACCATCATCATCATCCGTAGTAGTAATGGTAGTGGTGATGATAGTAACAGTAGCAACAGTAGTACTAGCATTTTAGTCACTTTTTTTCACAATTCCAAATTGCTTTTCACAGTAGTTAAATTAATTTATAACTAATCACAGGGCATTCGTTTTCATTATTTTCTGCACATGGAGTTTATTTATTGGTTTATGTACCTATTTATATAAAATAAATTATATATGCCATATAAAATATAATATTTCCATATTATTTACTATGTATTACATATAATTTTGATATCACCTAAATTTCCCAAAGGGTCCTTTTCCCCTCCCCAGACCAGAGAGTCTAAGGTTCAGCAAAACTAATACACTTAAAAATTCTGAAATATGTAGTGTTCAATGCCTATATATCTCACCTTTGCAAAGGATGAGAGAGATCATTTCATATCTCCTCTTTGAAGCCCTTCATTTTCATTTAAGAATAATAATATTAATTATAATTAATAATAATAATTTGTTGTTCAGTCATGTCAGTTTTTCATGTTCATATTGTTCAGGTATTGATCTTCAGAATCCCATTTGGAGTTTTCTTAGCAAAGATTTGCCATTTCCTTCTCCAGCCCATTTTACAGATGAGGAAACTGAGGCAAACAGGGTTAAGTGACTGGCCCAGGGTCACATAGGTAGTAAGTGTCTGAGGCCAGATTTGAATTCAGGAAGATGAGTCTTCATGACTCTAGGCCTAGACCACCTAGTTGCCCCTCAAATAATAATAATTGATAGTTATTTAGTGAGTGGAGAATTCAGGTCTTCTGGTTATCAGTGCATTGTGTTTTACAATCGGTCAAACTAGCTTTTAGTAGGAGAGTAAAGATAGGCTAGACTTAATCAAATATTCCAGATGCCTTGTGACACAGCAGAAGCCTCCCAGATCCTCCCTGAGATGGGAAGTTTTGAAAGGAGTGAATCTCTCCTAGTTTGCCTAGGTATTTCTCAAGTAACCTTACCTGCATTCCCTGACCACAAACAGTAATCTGTCCACCTGAATGTTCTGGAACGAGTTATAACTTTTGTTTTCTGTTTCTTTTTCAAAGTTTTAATGAGGTTTGGGTTGGGGGTGGGGAGGGCAGTAACCAGCAGTTTCTTTGAATGTTACAGTCTGACAGCAGGTCACCACTGCACTGTATCCTGTCACTTCAGACCATACCAGGAATCGCTCCAACCTGACATGAACCAGAAGGGCCATAGAAAGAAGGTTAAAAAAAACCCCATTATTTTAAAATTCTTTTTATCTTGTATCTTGAAAGAGGGAAAGAGTTGGGTGGAAAAAAACAAACAACAAATAAGAAACCACAATGTTTTTATTTTCCCAGGGGTAGTTTTCTGCAGAGAGATGTCAGTCCATGAAAATATGAATTCTTTTGGCAGCATGAATCTGAAAGCAGACCTGGTGTGGAGCCCTACTTGTGTGACCTCAGGCTCTCCTTGGGGACCCTGAGGATGAATTTCTAGAAGTGGAAAAAAGTTTCAAGAGCACCGACTTGTGTTTAATAGGTGATGATTGCTAATCTGAGCCTAGGACAATCAGAATTTTAAAGCTGGGGAAATGGCCATAGAAGTTATGTAATTCAATAGATTGGGAGAGCCCTTTTAAATCTGGGTAAAACACACATGTACACACACAGCTACAACAACTGAAAGTCAGGGAGGTTGTGACTTTGTCAAAGACAGACAGCTAAATTGTGGTAAAGTTTGGATGAGAGTCAAGGTTTCCTGCCTCCTGGGCCAGTGTTCTTTCAGTTACGCCCACACTACATATTCTGACCACTCAGGGTTTTGTTTTTTGCTGTGGTGTTCCTTTCAGGTCTTTAAAGCTCCAACTTCCTCTTCTACAATCCAGGAAGACTGGCTTTCTCTCCATTCCTTGTATATGACATTCCAACTCCATCTCTGTGCCTTTACACTGGCAATCCCCCAGGCCTGGAATGTGCTCGCTCCTCCTCTCTCTACCTCACTGATTCCTTCTCTTCCTCCAAGACACAGCTCAAGTACTACCTTCTACGTGAAACCTTTCTTGATCTATCCCACTGCTACAGCCCTTCTTACCCATCGCCATTGTATTTAACTTCTTTGTGTTTATCTGTATTTCTTTTCTTTATATGTATTCTGTGTCTATAATTCCACATGTACTTGTTAAGCTTCTTGGGAGTATGGATTATTTCCTTCTCTATCTTTGTAACCTCAGTGCCTAGAAAAGTGCCTGACACATAGGCGTTTAATAAAACGTTTGCTATTTAATTGAATAAGTAATATTTATCCAGTGTCCAAGTCTTGAAAAACATTCATACATATTATCTCATTTAATCCCCATGACAATGCTGGGAGGTAAATTTATGTTTATACCCACTTTATAGATGAAGAAATTGATGCTTAGAGAGCTCATTTTTCCACGGCTGTATAGCTAATCGTTGCTGGAGACAGAAATTGAATATGGGTCTTCCTGCTCCAAGTTTGGTACCCTTTCCAGTACAATGGAGTATAGCATAGTATATGTAGATAGATAATAGCTGACTTTTACACTTTTTTCTTCACATACATATACATTTTCTTTGATATCTTAGGAATGTCAACCTAGTAGTGGTATTGCTGAGCAAAAGATATGAATAATTTACTAGCTCTTTGGACATAGTTTCAAATTGTTTTTCAGTATGAGTGGATTAGGTCACAGCTCTTTTTTTGCTAATCTAATGGCTGTGAGGTGTTATCTCATAGTTATTTTAATTTGTATTTCTCTGATAATTCATGATTTAGAGTATTTCTTCTAATGCCTATTCATAGCTTGGAATTCTTCTTCCGAAAACTGACTGTTCGTATGCTTTGATCATGTATCAATCACAAAATGACTTTTTTTTATAAATTCACTTACTTCCCTATATAACATATAAAGAAACTTGCAGCAAAGACCCCCCCATATTTTGCTTTTTTCTAATTTTAGCTGCATTGTTTTTGTGTAAAAACTTTTTAAAATTTTTTATATAATCAACAGTATCTATTTTATCTCCAATGAATCTCTCTATCTCTTCTTTGGTCATGAACACTTCCCCTATAGGGAGTTCTTGCCCCAGTAGCTGGGATCATTGAGTTTAATCACACACTAGGTTGCTGTGTTCATTTGCTCCTTTATACTGCGCCCCCAATCTGTTCCATTGATCAACCTCTCTATTTTTTACCCAGTGTCACATTTTTTTAAAGATTACAGCTTTGTAGTATAGTTTGAGATCTGATATTGCTTGTTAGGTGTCCTTTTCCATTTAAAATGATTCTCAATACAATATTGAATGAGAATTCATTTTTTGTTCAAAATTGTTTGGAAAACTGGAAAGTGGTATGGCAGAAATTGAGCATAGACCAATGTCTTGCACCATTTACCAAGATAAGATCAAGATGGCTACATGACTTAGATAGAAAGAAAGATATTATAAGAAAATTAGATGATCATGGAACATGTTACTTTTCAGACTTACAGATAGGCAAACAATTTATGAAGAAAAAAGAAATAGAGAGCAAAATGAGATGTAAGATGGATGATTTTAATTACATTAAATTTAAAAGGTTTTGTACAAATAAAACAAATGTAGCCAAGGTCAGAAAGAAGCAGAAAATTGGTGGTGGTGGTGGGGAATTATAGATAGTTTCTCAGATCTCAAGTATATGAAGAACTTTGTCAAATCTCTAAGAATGCAAGTCATTCCCCAATTGATAAATGGTCAAAGGATATGAATAGACAGTTTTCTGATGAAGAAATCAAAACAATTTCTAATTATATTAAAAATTTCTAAATCATTATTGAATAGAGAAATGCAAATTCAAACAACTTTGAGATATCATTTTGGACCTATCAAATTGGCTTAAATGATTAAAAATGAAAGTGACAAATTTTAGAGGGGACATGGAAAAATTTGGATACTGATTTACTATTGCTGGAACTGTGAACCGATCCAACTATTTTGGAGAGCAATCTGGAATTATGCCCCAAGAGTTATTAAAATGCCCATACCCTTTGACCCAGCAATACCACTATGAGCTATATTTAAAAAGATGATAAAAGGATAAGGAAAAGAACCTGCATGTATGTTCTGAAATATTTATAGCAGCTCTCTTTGTGGTGGCAAAGAACTGGAAATTTTAAGGATGCCCATCAATCAGGGAATGGCTTAATAAGTTGTGGTATATGATCATAATGGAATACTACTGTGCTATAAGAAATGATGAACTCAATGATCTTAGAAGAAACATGGATATATCTGTATGAAATAATGAAGAGCAAAATGAGCAGAACCAAGAGAAAGTTGTATACAATAACAATGATTTGTTTTAAGAACAACTTTGAGTGACTAAGTCATTTTAACTAAGTACTTAAATAAACTACAAAGGACCTATGAAGGAAGATGCTACCTGTATCCAGAAAAACGACTGATACATAGAAGTATGTGTAGGATAATTTTACGTGTGTGTGTGTGTGTGTGTGTGTGTGTATGTGTGTGTGTGTGTGTGTGTGTGGGTATTTGGTGGTAGCTATGGGGAGGGGGAGAGGAAGAGGAAAGAAAAAAAGGAAAGAAAATTCCATGATAACTTTATTATATTGTTGTACAAAATAGATTTGCTATTTCATGTGCAATCATCTTTTTTATTATTGTACTGTTATAGTTATACTGTTTTATTCCATAAGCTAATATTTTTTTAAAAAAATTGATTCTCTTGATATTTTTGACCTTCCAGATGAATTTTATCATTTTTTTAAGCTTATAAAGTAAATTTTGGTAGTTTGAATGGTGAGGCACTCAGTACATAAATTAAATTAGGTAGCATTATTATTATTTTAATTGTATTGGCTCAGCTATGTATGGGCAATTAATATTTTCCAGTTGTTTACATTTGTCTTTCTTTGTGTGAATTGTGTTTTATAAGTGTCCTTGTAAAGTTCCAGTGTGTGTTTGGCAAGTAGACTCCTGAGTATTTTTTAATGATCACAGTTATTTTAAATGTAATTTCTCTTTTTATCTCTTGCTGTTGGATTTTATTGATGATACACAGGATTGCTGATGATTTATATGGATTTATTTTATATCTAGCAACTTAAGTTGTTAGCAACTTAAAATAGGAAGCATTTCTAGTACAATGGTGAATAATAATGATGATAATGGATATACTTGCTTCACTCTGATCTTGGAGATCCGTGGATAAGCCTTCTAGCTTATCCTCATTATATATGATTCTCACTCTTGGTTTTAGATACCATATGCCATTTTAAGGAAAACTCTATTCCTTTGCTTTCTAGCATTTTTAACAGTAAGGGGTGTGATATTTTGTCAAAATGTGTTCTGCATCTATTGAAATAATCATATGGTTTTTGTTTCTTTTCTTATTATTATGGTCAATTATGTTTGTAGTTTTCCTAAAATTGAACCAGCCCTACTTTCCTGGTTAAAATAAGTCCAGTCTGGTCATAGGGTATTTTATTTAAAGTTTTTCATAAATATTCATTAAGGAAATTGGTCTGTAATTTTCCTTCTCTGTTCTAACTATCACTGGTTTAGGTGTTAAGAACATATTTGTGAAATAAAAGGATTTTTTCTTTATTTTTAGTGTTGGATATAGTATTGGAAGTTGGATATAGTGTTGAAAGTGTTTGTTCTTTAAATATAAGGAAGAATTCATTGTAAATCCATCTGATCCTTGAGGTTTTTTTGGGGGGTGGGGTTTGTTTATAGCTTGCTTAATTTATTTTTCTAAGATAGATTATTTGTTTTCTGTTTCATATTCTGTCAATCTTGACAATTTACATTTTATAAATATTTATTTGCTTTATTTATACTATCAATTTTATTGACATTTATTTAGGCGAAATAGATCTTAATTGTTTTTCATTGGTTTTTATTTTTTCTTTAGCAGCTTCAACTTAGATATTTTATTTTTAGTTTATGACACTTAGTTCTACATGTTCTTGAGTTTCAAATTTTCTTCCCTTCCCTCCCCTCCTCCCCCCACCAAAATGACATGTAGTCCAATATAGATTCTACATAAACCTTCGCATTAAATTTATTTACACAATAGTCAAGTTGCGGAGAATTATGACCAATGGAATGAGTCATGAGAGAGAAGAAACAAAACCAAAAAGGAAGAGAAAAAAAAGAGACAGCAAATAGTTTGCCTCAGTCTGCATTCAGATTCCACAGTTCTTTCTCTGGATGTAGCCAGCTGTCTCCATCATGAGTCCTTTGGAGCTATCTTTGAGCCTTGTATTGCTGAGGAGAGCCAAGTCTATCAAAGTTAGTCTTCACAGAATCAATATGTCTGTGGTTGTGTACAATGTTCTCCTGGTTCTGCTCCTCTCACTCAGCATCATATCATGTAGGTCTTTCCAGGTTATTATGAAGTCCGTATCTTCCCCATTTCTCATAACGCAATAGTATTCTCTTACATCCATATACCACAACTTGTTCAGCCATTCCCCGATTGATGGGCATCCCTTTGATTTCCAATTCTTTGCTGCCACAAAAAGAGCTGCTATAAATATTTTTATACGTATGGGTCCCTTTTCCACTTGTGTGATCTCTTTGGGATATAGCCCTAGGAGTGGTATTGCTGGCTCAAAGGGTATGCACATTTTTATAGCTCTTTGGGCATAGTTCCAAACTGGTCTCTAAAATGGCTGGATCTGTTCACAACTCCACAAGAATGTACTAATATTCCAATTTTCCCACATCCTCTCCAGCATTTATCATTTTCCTGTTTTGTCATGTTAGCCAATCTGACAGGAGAGATGTACCTAAGAGTTGTTTTGATTTGCATTTCTCTAATCAATAGTGATTTAGAGCATTTTTTCATATGCCTATAGATATCTTTAATTTCTTCCTCTGAAAGCTGCCTGTTCATATCCTTTGACCATTTCTCAATTGGGGAATGGCTTTTATTCTTATAAATTTGGCTCAGTTCCCTCTTAATCTTTGTTGCATTGGCTTTGTTTATACAAAAACTTTTCTGTTTAACATAATCCAAATTATCCTTTTTGTGCTTTGTAATGCTCCCTATCTCTTGTTGGGTCATGAATTCTTCCCTTTCCCATAGATCTCATAGGTAAACTATTCCATGCTTTCCCAAATTGCTTATAGTATCAGCCTTTATTCCTAAATCATGAACCCATTTTGACTTTATTTTGGTATATGGTATAAGATATTGGTCTGTGAACAGTTTCTGCCCTACCATTTTCCAATTTTCCTGGCAGTTTTTGTGGAATGGTGAATTCTTAGCCCAGAAGCTGGATTCTTTGGGTTTATCAAAGAGTAGATTTCTATAGTCATTGACTTCTGCATCTTGTGTACCTAACCTATTCCCACTCTGTTTCTTAGCCAGTACTAGGTAGTTTTGATGACTGCTGCTTTATAGTACATGGCTAGGCCATCTTCTCTAGCATTTCTTTTCATTGATTCCCTTGATATTCTGGACTTTTTGTTCTTCCAGATGAATTCTGTTATTATTTTATCCAGCTCTGTAACATAATTTTTTGGTAGTTCAATTGGTATGGCACTGAATAGATAGATTAATTTAAGTAAAATTGCCATTTTTATTATATTAGCTTGGCCTAACCACAAGCAACTGATGTTATTCCATTTATTTAGATCTGACTTTATTTGTGTGAGAAATGTTTCATAATTGTATTCATATAGGCCCTGAGTTAGTCTTGACAGGTAGACTCTCAAATATTTTATACTGTCTACAGTAACTTTAAATGGAATTTCTCTTTCTATCTCTTTCTGTTGGGCTTTGTTGGTAATATGTAGGAATGCCAAAGATTTATGTGGGTTTATTTTATATCCTGCAACTTTGCTAAAGTTGTTTATTATTTCAAGTAGTTTTTTACTTGAATCTCTAGGATTTGCTAAGTAAATCATATCATCCGCAAAAAGTGATAATTTAGTTTCTTCTTTGCCTATTCTAATTCCTTCAATTTCTTTTTCTTCTCTTAATGCTAAAGCTAACATTTCTAGCACCAAATTGAATAAAAGGGGTGATGATGGACATCCTTGTTTTACCCTGAATTTTATTGGGAATGCATCTAGCTTATCCTCATTACGTGTAATGCTTTCTGATGGTTTTAGGTAGATGCTATTTATAATTTTATGGAAAACTCCATTTATTCCTATGCTTTCTAGTGTTTTTAATAGGAATGGGTGTTGTATTTTGTCAAAAGCTTTTTCTGCATCTATTGAGATAATCATATGGTTTCTGCTAGTTTTGTTATTGATATGAAGGATTATGCTGATAGTTTTCCTAATATTGAACCAGCCTCACATTCCTGGAATAAATCCTACCTGGTTGAAGTGTATTATTCTCATGATAAGTTGCTGCAATCTTTTTGCTAATATTTTTTTTAAATTTTCATCTATATTCATTAGGGAAATTGGTCTATAATTTTCTTTCTCTGTTTTGACTCTTCTTGGTTTAGGTATTAGTATTTGGTGGGACTCCTTCTTCGCCTATTTTCCCAAATAGTCTATAAAGTATGGGAATTAATTGTTCTTTAAATGTTTGATGGAATTCACATGTAAAACTATCTGGCCCTGGAGATTTTTTCCTAGGGAGTTCATTGATGGCTTGCTCAATTTCTTTTTCTGAGATGGGATTATTTAAATAATTTACTTCCTATTCTGTTAACCTGGGCAATTTGTATTTTTGTAAATATTCATCTATTTCCCTAAGGCTATCAAATTTATAGGCATACAATTGAGCAAAATAATTCCTAATTATTATTTTAATTTCCTCTTAATACACCCTTTTCATTTTTGGTACTGGTAATTTGGTTTTCTTCTTTCTTTTTTTAAATCAAATTGAGCTAGGGTTTATCAATTTTATTGGTTTTTTCATAAAACCAGCACTTAGTTTTATTTATTAGTTCAATATTTTTCTTGGTCTCAATTTTATTAATCTCTTATTTGATTTTCAGTGTTTCTAATTTGGTATCTAATTGGAGATTTTCAATTTGTTCTTTTTCTAGCTTTTTCAGTTGCATGTCCATTTCATTGATCTCCTTTTTATCTATTTTATTCATGTAATCATTTAGAGATATAAAACTTCCCCTAAGAACTGCTTTTGCTGCATCCCATAAGTTTTGGTATGTTGTCTCATTATTGTCATTCTCTTGAATGAAGTTATTAATTGTATCTATAATTTTTTGTTGGGCCCACTCATTCTTTAGGATTAGATTAATTAGTCTCCAATTAATTTTTACTTTAGCTTTCCATGGTCCTTTATTACAAATAATTTTTATTGTGTCATGATCTGAGAAGGATGCATTGACTATTTCTGCCTTTCTGCACTGCATTGTGAGGTTTTTATGCCCTAGTACATGCTTAGTTTTTGAGTATGTGCCATATACCTCTGAGAAAAAAGTATATTCCTTTTTATCTCCATTCAGTTTTCTCCGGAGGTCTATCATATCTGCCTTCTCTAAAATTCTATTCACCTCCTTAACTTCTTTCTTGTTTATTTTGAGGTTAGATTTATCAAGTTCAGAAAGGGGGAGGTTGAGGTCCCCCTCTAGTATGGTTTTGCTGTCTATTTCTTCCTGTAACTCCCTTAACTTCTTCTCTAAGAATTTGCATGCTATACCACTTGGTACATATACATTAAATAATGATATTGCTTCATTGGCTATGGTACCTCTTAGCAGGATATAGTGTCCTTCCTTATCTCTTTTAACTAGATCTATCTTTGCTTTTGCTTTGTCTGAGATTAGGATTGATATTCCTGCTTTTTTACTTTAGCTGAAGCACAATATATTCTACTCCATCCTTTTACCCTTACCCTGTGGGTATCGCCCTGTTTCAAATGTGTTTCTTGTAAACAATATATTGTAGGATTATGGTTTTTAATCCATTCTGCTATCTGCCCCCTCTTTATGGGAGAGTTTATCCCATTCACATTCACAGTTATGGTTACAAGCTGTGTCATTTTCTCCATTCTGTTTCCCTAACCCTTTTTATGCTTTTATTTCTCCCTCCTCCCTTCCAGTCCTCAAAAGAATTTTGCTTTTGACCACTGCCTTCCTCAATTTATCCTCCCTCTTGATTTCCCTCCTTTATCTTATTCTTTTCCCCTTGCTACTTCTTCCCTCCCTTCTGACCACCCTCCTTTCCTTTCCCCTTTGCCCTCCTACTGCCTGTAGGACAGGTTTGATTTCGATACTTATCAGAGTATGTTATTCTCTTCTTGAACCAAATCTGATGAGAGTAAAGCTCATATACTACTCTTCTCCCTCCCTTCTTTCCCTCTGCTATAATATGTTCTTGTGCCTCTTCATGTGATGTAATTTACCCTTTTCTACTACCTCCTTACCTCTTCTCCCAGAACCCTCCCTTTACATCTCTTAATTATGTTTTTTATACTGATACCCACAGTCTATGTGTATCCCTTTCAGTTTTCATAATAACTGTACTATTCTCAAGATTGACATGTATATATATATGTATATATAATATAAAACATATATAAAACAATATAATCCTATATAAGGATGTAAACAATTTTCCCGTATTGATTAACAGGGTTTGTAGCAGTATTTTCCCCTTGTTTACCTTTTTATGTGTCTCTTGAGTTTCATATTTGCAGATCAAGTTTTCCATTGAGTTCTGGCCTTTTCATCAGGAAGGTCTAGAATTCCCTTATTTCATTGAATATCCATCTCCTTGCCTGAAAAATTACACTCAGTTTTGCTGGGTAGTTGATCCTTGGTTGTAGTCCAAGCTCCTTTGCCCTTCAGAATATCATATTCCAATTTTTCCTATCATTTAATGTAGAAGCCGAAAGATCCTGCATGATCCTGACTGTAGTTCTACAATATTTGAATTGTTTCTGTTTGTCTTTTTGCAGTATTTTCTCTTTGACTTGATAATTCTGAAATTTAGCTATAATATTTCTTGGAGTTTTCAATTTGTGATCTCTTTCAGGGGGTGATTGGTGGATTCTTTCAATGACTAATTTCCCCTCTGGTTCTAGGACCTCTGCGCAGTTATCTTTGATAATTTCTTGGAAGATACTATCCAGGCTCTTTTTTCATTGTGGCTTTCCAGTAGACCAATAATTCTTAAATTGTCTCTCCTGGATCTATTTTCCAGGTCAGTTGTTTTTCCAATCAGATACTTCACGTTTTCTTCTATTTTTCATTTTTCACAGTTTGTTTGATTACTTCTTGATGCCTCATGGAGTCATTAGCTTACACTTGCTCAATTCTAATTTCTAAAGAATTGCTGTCTTCATTTTGCTTTTGAGTCTCCTTTTCCAATTGGTTGATTTTACCTTTCAGAATGTCATTTTCTCTATTTAGATTCTGAATCTCCTTAGCCATTTTGCCGATCTTATTTTTTAAGGACTTGATTTCATCAGTGGTTTTTTTCCCCATTTTTCCCACTTTTTTCTTTTACCTCCCTAATTTGGTTTTTAAAATCCTCCTTTAGCTCTTCCAGGAATGCTTTCTGGGCTTGAGACCAGTTCACATTCTCTTTTGAAGCATCAGATGTGGATATAGTGTCAATGCTGTCCTCTTCCAAATTGGTATTTAGATCTTCCCTGTCTCCATAAAAAGAATCAGTGGTTTTCAGTTTTCTGTGTGTTCTTCATGTTGGTTAGCTTCTTCCTGGCTTTACAGTGGATTTCTGCTTTTGGGGCTCAGGGAGCTCTGTCCCAGGTTCCTTGTTCTGAGAATTCTGAACCTAGTTACTGGCTTTATGTGTTGTGGCCTTCAGTTTCCTGAGGTGTGGGGGAGGAGTCGTCTGGCTGCCAGATGTCTCCTCTTCCCCTGGGGCTGCTCCCCTGGGTGGTCTCAGCCATTATCTCTGCTGGTGTCTGCCACTTTCCCTGGCTGTGCAAAGGCACATCTGGGTTCCTGGTGCTGACCCTTGCTCACTCCATCATTCTGGGACTCAGGAATTCTCACTGTTTGGCTACTGAAGCCCCACTTCTGTCTCCTCTATTCCAGTGTTTTTCCCAAAGTATTCTCTGGGTCAGGGAGGGAGAAAGGGATGAGAGCCATTTACCTGGCCATTATGTCTCCTGGAATTTCAAGAAGGCACGTTTCAAACTTTTGGGCTGCAAGCCTCAAGAATAAATGTCTCATGGCCACAGGTGCTGTTCTGCTTCCTTCTGTCACTTCGACAGACTCCTGTCCTGTGTTGGGAGGCCTAGGGATTTCTGCAGGTTTGGGGCACCCAGCTCCCTCCCAGCCTTGATTGCTGGCTGGTTTCTGCAGCTGCTTTCCCTTTGGTGTGGTCTGGTGCAGCTCTGTGAGCCAGGCACTCTCCCAGCCTCCAGATCTGTCCTGTCAACCTTGTGGACTCTCCTGGCTTGGAAGTTTGCCCCACTCAGTCTACTAGTGGCTTCTAACTCTCTCAAATCTGCTCAGATTCACATTTTTAGAGGTATCTGACAGAACTTGTGAGAGAGCTCCAGTAAGATGCTATTTTCACATGGCCATCTTGGCTCTGCCCCCATTTTTCATTATTCTTAACTGGTTGTAGGTTCATTTTTTTTAATATATATATATATATATATATATATATATATATATATACTGGTAATATGGTTTTCTCCTTTATTTTTTTGCGTTTATTAATTTATTTTTCCCCAGTTACATGTAAAAACAATTTTTAACATTTTTTTTAAAAACTCTGAGTTCCAGATTTTCTTCCTTCTTCCCTCCCTACCCTTCCTCACTGAGAAAGCAAGCAATTTGATATGTTATACATATGTAGTCATACAAAACAATTCCATAATAGTCATGTTGTGAAAGAAAACATAGACCAAAAGAACTCAAGAAAAATAAGGAAAGTTAAAAACAATTATGCTTCAATTTGTATTCTCTCACCATCAGTTCTTTCTCTGGGGATGGATAGCATTTTTCATCACAAGGCCTTCAGAGTTGTCTTGGATCGTTGTATTGCTGAGAATAGTGAAGTCATTCATAGCTGATCATCTTACAATATTGCTGTTACTTTGTACCAGTACATTTCACTTTGTATCAGCTCATGCAAATCTTTCCAGGTTTTTCTGAGAGCATTCGGCTCATCATTTCTTAGAGTATAATAGTATTCCATCATAATCACATACCATGACTTGTTCAGCCATTCCCCAACTGATGGACATTTCCTCAATTTGTAATTCTTTATCCACAGAAAAGAGCAGCTATAAATATTTTTGTACGTATAGGTCCTTTTCCTTTTTGTTTTTTTTTTTTTATCTCTTTTGGAATATAGACGTAGTAGTGGTATTGCTAGGTCAAAGGGTATGCATGATTTTGCAGCCCTTTGGGCATAGTTCTGAATTGCTCTACAGAATGGTTAAATCAGTTCACAACTCCACCAACAGTGCCCTAATGTCTCATTTTTCCCACGTGCCCTCCAACATTTGTCATTTACCTTTTCTGTCCTATTAGAGAAGCTAATAGGTATGAGGTAGTACCTCAGAATTGTTTTAATTTGCTTTTCTCCAAGCAATGGTGAGTTAGAATTTTTTATAAGAATATAAATAGCCTTGATGACTTCATCTGAAAACTGATTATATCTTTTGATCGTTTATCAATTGGGGAATGGATCTCATTTTTATAAATTTGACTCAGTTCTCCATATGTTTGAGAAATGAGGCCTTTATTCTCCCACACCCCCATTTAGTCTATTCTCTCTCTTCTTTCACCCTGTCCCTCCTCTAAAGTATTTTGTTTCAGACTACTCCCTCCCCCAATCTGTCCTCCCTTCTTTTATCCCCTTCCCCTCCTATTTTCCTTTAGGGTGAGATAGATTTCAATGCCAAATTGTGTGTGTGTGTGTGTGTGTGTGTGTGTGTGTGCGTGTGTGTGTGTGTGTTATTCCCTCTTTGAGCCAATTCTGATGTCAGTAAGGTTCACTCACTCTGCTTCACCTCCCCCTTTCCCCTCTCCACTGTAAAAGCTTTTTCTTGCCTCTTTTATGTGAGATAATTTACCCCATTCTACATCTCATTTTCTCTTTCTCCCACTACATTTCTCTCTCACCCCTTAATTTTATTTTTTTGGATATCATCCTTCATGTTGAACTCACACCTTTGCCCTCTGTCTATATAAACTCCTTCTAACTGCTCTAATAATGAGAAAGGCCTTATGAGTTACAAATATCATCTCCCCATGTAGGAATGTAAGCAGTTTAACCTTATTAAGTTCCTTATGATTTACCTTTACTGTTTACCTTTTCATGCTTCTCTTAAGTCTCGTATTTGAAAATCAAATTTTCTATTCAGCTCTGGCCTTTTCATCAAGAATGCTTGAAACTCCTTTATCTAATTGAATATCCATTTTCCCCCTGAAGGATTATATTCAGTTTTACAAGGTAGGTGGTTCTTGCTTGTAATTCTAGCTCCTTTGCCTTTCAGAATATATTCCAAGCCTTTAATGTAGAAACTGCTAAATCTTGTGTCATCTTGACTGTGGTTCCACCATACTTGAATTGTTTCTTTCTGTTTGCCTGCAGTATTTTCTCCTTGACTGGGAGATCAGGAATTTGTCTATAATTTTCCTGGGAGTTTTCATTGTAGGATCTCTTTTAGGAGGTGATCGGTAGATTCTTTCAATTTCTATTTTGCTCTCTGGTCCTAGAATATCAGGACAGTTTTCCTTAATAATATCTTGAAAGATGATGCCTAGGCTCTTTTTTTTGATCGTGCCTTTTAGGTAGTCCAATATCTTTTAAAATTATCTCTCCTGGATCTATTTTCCAGGTCATTTATTTTTCCAATGAAATATTTCACATTGTCT
Organism: Trichosurus vulpecula; assembly: GCF_011100635.1. NCBI lineage: Eukaryota > Metazoa > Chordata > Mammalia > Diprotodontia > Phalangeridae > Trichosurus > Trichosurus vulpecula. The sequence goes on along the minus strand of NC_050579.1, from coordinate 230,448,502 downwards.
TCTATTTTTCCACTCTTTTGGTTTTGTTTTGTTGTTTCTTAATTTCTCTTAAAGTCATTAGTTTCAATTTGCTCCATTCTAATTTTTATGTAATTATTTTCTTCAGTGAGCTTTTGAACCTTCCTTTCCATTTGCTCAATTATGCTTTTAAAGGTATTCTCTTATTGGCTTTTTGAATCTGTTTTGCCATTTGGCCTAATCTGTTTTTTAAGGTTTTATTTTCTTCAGTATATTTTGTGTCTCATTTACCAAGTTGTTGACTCTCTTCTCACGATTTTCTTGTATCACTCTCATTTCTATTCCCAATTTTTCCTCTACCTCTCTTACTTGATTTTCAAAATCCTTTTTGAACTCTTCTGTGGTCTGATACCAATTCATACTTTTCTTGGAGGCTTTGAATGTAGGAGCTTTGACTTTGTTGTCTTCTTCTGAATGTGTATTTTGAACCTCCTTGTCACCATAATAACTTTCAATAGTCAGAAGTTTTTTCCCATTGTTTACTCATTTTCCAAGCCTATTACTTGACTTTTAACTGTTTGTTAAAGTAGGGCTGTGCTTCCAGGGTGGAAGGCACACTGTCCCAAGCTTCAGGGGTTTTATACAGCTGTTTTCTGAGATACTTCTAGAGGCCTGTGAGTTTTCAGTTCTTCCAAGGTAGTATGATCTAAGAAGAAATATTTACTACTCTCCTCACCTGCACTCTGGTGTGTGAGCCACCACAAGCACTCTTTTCTTCCCTGGAACAGTGAGGATGGTCCCTCCTTCCACTGTGGCCACAAGCTGCACTATGCTAGTGCTTTTCCTCACCCTGGGACTGCAACCCAGGACTGGGACCTGGATCTGATTATGGGCAAAGACCTGCCTCAATGCTAGCAAAAGACCCCTGTAATCTTCTGACCGGTTGTTTGACCCCCTTATCATCTGTAGGTTGAGAGTTCTGGAAGCATCCACTGTGGCTGCTGATTCAATCATTCCCAAGGCCTGCTCCTGGTTTGCTGGGGCCAGGGATATACTGGCATGGCCTGCACTGGACTACACTCCACTCTCACCCAGGTGTGACAGACCTTTCCTGATGACTTTCTAAGTTGTCTTGGGCATCTGTGGGCTGAGAAGTCTGGAAACTGCCACTGCTGCCAGTAATTCAGTCACCCTGAGGCCTGCTCTGGGTTTGTTAGGCATGCTGGTGTGTCTTGTGTTAGACTGTGCTCTTCTCTCACCCTGGTGCAACAGACCTTTCTTGCAGATCTTCCAAGTTATCTTGGCCTGGAAATTTGTTTCACTCCATCTTTTTGTGGGTCCTGCTGCTCTAAAATTTGTTTAGTCATTTTAAATGTATTTGGAGGGGTTTAGAGGAGAGCTCAGGAGAGTCCCTGCCTTTACTCTGCCATCTTGGCTCTGCCCTTTTTCCTTTCTTTTTTTTTTTAAATCAAATTAGCAAGTGGGTTATCTACACCCCACCAAAAAAAAAAAACCAAACCTGCTCCTAATTTTACTTATTATTTCTTTTTTTTTTTAACTTTGAAACTTATTAGTCTCTCCTTTGATTTTTAGGACCTCTGTTTTGTTGGTTTTTTTGGGTGTTTTAATTTGTTACTTCTCTAGGGGTTTTTTTAGTTCTTTGTCTAATTTGTTGATCTCCCTCCCTCCTTCTCTCCCTCTGTCTCTCTCTCTGTCTCTGTCTCTGCCTCTCTCTCTGTCTCTGTCTCTGTCTCTCTCTCTCTCTCTGGGATTTAGATATATTTCTCACTTAAATGCTGCTGTCTCTTCATCCCACAAATGTTGGTAGGTTGTTTCATTACATTTAAGGAAAATGATTGTTTCTTTAATATATTGTTTGACTCACCTGTTCTTTAGGATTATATTAAGTAGTTTCCAATTAACTTTTAATCTACTCTTAAAATATCCTTTTTTGAATGTAATTTTTATTGAATTATGCTCAGAAAAGTATGCATTTAATATTTGTGCTTTACTATATTTGTTTATTAGGTTTTTGTGTCATAATACATGAACAATTTTTGTGAAGGTGTCATGCCCAGCTGAGAAATAGCTATGTTCTTTTCTACTCCCATTTGACATTCTCCGGAAGTCTATCATACTTAACAAAAATTTTATTCATCTCTTTAACATCTTTCTTATTTATTTTATAGTCAGAATTATATAAGTCTAAGAGGAATAAATTGATGTCCCCCACTATTATGATTTTTCTGTTTAATTTCTCCTGCAAGTGATTTATCTTTTCCTTTACTAATTTATGTGCTGTGCCATTTGATGCATAAATGTTCATTATTCATGTTAATTATTTGTCTATGGTACCTTTTGGAAAAATATAGTTTCTCTTATCTCTTTTAATCAGATCTATTTTTCCTTTTGCTTTATCTGAAGTCATGATTGTTAACCCTGCCTTTTTTGCTTTGGCTGAAGCTTAAGAGACTCTAACCCAGTCCTTTATTTTGACTCTATGTGTATTTTTTTGTTTTGTGTGTTTCTTATAAACCACATATAACTGAATTCTGTTTTCTAATCAATTCTGCTGTCCTCTTCATTTTAATGGATGAGTTCATCTCATTCATATTCATAATTATCATTGCTAACTATATTTATCTCCATCCTATCTCTTATACTTTACCATTTCTCTTCCCCTTGTCCCCTGTTTAATAGTTTTCATTCTAAATATTACATCCCTTAACCTACCCCTCTCATTCTTCCCCCTTTTCCCTTAATTGCTTCCCCTCCTACTTACTTATTGGGTAAGATGAAATTTCTATTCCCAGCTCTACGTTTGTGTATTCTTCTCTCTTTAACTAATGTGAGGTTCAAATATTGTTTGCTCCCCCCAACCCTCCCATTTATCTCACTGCTTGTAAAAGACGAAAACCTCTTTCTTGTGCATTGCATTTATGTGAAAGCATTGTCTCCATTTTCCCCTGCTCCTCATTCTCTCTCTGTCTCTCTGTCTCTCTCTCTGTCTCTCTGTCTCTCTCTCTCTCTCTCTCTCTCTCTCTCTCTCTCTGTCTCTCTCTCTCTCTGTCTCTGTCTCTGTCTCTCTCTCTCTCTCTCAGTGAATTATTCTTCTCTACTTTTCGATTCTTTAGGGATCATCCAAACAAAATGGAATCACACCTAGGACCTTTGCTTGGCCTAAATTAATTAAATTCTCTCTAACACTCCTGATAATGATAAAGTTCTGAGGGGTTACATGTATCACCTCCCCATATAAGAATGTCAACACTTTAACCTTGTTTAGTCCCTTCTGATTTCACATTCGTGTTTATCTTTGTGTATTTTTCTTAACTGCTGTGTTTGTATGTCAGTTTCCCTACAGCTCTGGTCTTTTCATCAGGAACATTTGAAAGTCCTATCATTAAAGGTAGATTTTTTATCCTGTAGGATCATAGTGAGTTTTGCTGGGTAGAGACAGCAATCATATTACTCATGAAATCTAGTATAGAATCATAATTCTTCTGTGACAATAACAGCTGAAGCAAGAATCAAAGCATACATGGGAATGGGCTTATAGGGGCTATCCCATGGAACAAGAAGTAAAGTTCCTCTTCGAAATTCTGAGGACTCTGGGGAATTGTGACTCAGAGATGAAGGGCTTGCACTGTGAGGTAATGAAGCAATCCCCTTCTTGGTCACTGGAAAAGCTTACGACTCAGTGGATCTTTAAAAGTCTTCCATCCTTGGCTGTACTCTTGTCTTCCAATCTACAGATTGCATTAGGATTGTTGAAACCTTTCCCAGGGACTGATGCTCTTCTTTCCATCCCAGCCACATGACATATATGAGTATATGGAATCCAAAACACTTGTCCTGCCAACATCAGGTTGAAACTGTATCTTAGCCATGGTGTTGTTCTGACATTCATGACTCCATGGACCATGTTGTCTATGGGGTTTTCTTGGCAAAGGCACTGGAATGGTTTGCCATTTCCTTCTCTAGTGGATTAAGAAAAACACAGTTTAAGTGACTTTCCAAGAGTCATACAAGAGTCAGTAAAGCTTGATTTGAACTCAAGTCTTCCTGACTCCAGGCTCAGTGCTCTATTCATTGAGTCATTTAGCCGTAGGTGCCATTTTTGTTTTTGTATCCCTCCCCTGATGATAGGTGACTAAACAGAATCCTCCTTGGATGGATAGATTCTACCTTGGAGGTGGTCTTAAGAGGTCAGGAAATTTTAGGACTTCATTTTGTGGGAGGTCCTTTCCCTCCATCTACTGTAGTGTTTTCTTAGAGGAGGAGATGGCCACTGACAGGAGGATGAGTCTAGGCTCTGGCCTGGCTTGCCCAAAAGTGTAGAACTCAATAGAATTGTTTGGATAGTGGAAAGCCAAAGTGAAATGTACAGTAAAATCCTTATTGGCAGTCCCACTAAATGTTTTATGTTTAGATGTTTGAATTTCACCCTATCATCAGAGTATGGTAGTGTGGCTGTTGTTTAGTTGTCTCTGAATATTAATGACCCCATTTGGGGTTTTCTTGGTAAAGATCCTGGAGTGGTTTGTCATTTCCTTCTCCAGCTCATTTTACAGATGAGTAACTGAGGCAAATAGAGTTAAGTGACATGCCCAGAGTCACATGGTTAGCAAGTGTCTGAAGCCCTATAATAGTATATAAGTTACTGATATTGAAATATCTTTGTCTGGTAGAGCTGGAATTAGAGCACAGTTCCTCAGACAAGTCTAGAATCTTTCGATCCTTAGTCAAACACATTATCTATTGCACCACTGGCCCTTTGCTAGGTGGATCAGTGGATAGAGCACTGGGCCTGGAGTCAGGAAGACCTGAGTTCAAATCCAGCCTTAGACACTTACTAGCTGTATGACCCTGGGCAAGTCACTTAAGCACACTTGTCTCAGTTTCCTCATCTGTGAAAAGAGCTGGAGGAGGAAATGGCAAAACACTCCAGTGTCTTTGCCAAGAAAACCTCATCTGCCAGTTGATATACCATGGTCCACAGGGTCATGAAGACTAAGACATGACTGAACAACTGAAGAACCTCTGATGAGTCTAATGTTGATTTTACCATGCCACTTATGTTGTAAGCTTTTTGAGGACAAGGATTGTCTTGCTTTTGTATTCATTTCCTCAGTGAGTAGCGCAGTATTTGGAATGTTAATAAATGCTTGTTGTTTGATTGACACTGTACTATGTGTCTAGATAAGAGGCATACAAAGGTAGATAAAACCTAGCCTTCAAAGAGCAAGGTAAAATGGTCAAGTAGGTAAAGTTTGTTTTTAGCATTTCATATGCCTTTCCCTCTGGATTTTCTGATCCCTTAGCCAGCCTGTTCCACCTCCCTGGTCTACTTCCTCTTGAACTTGGTACACATGTGGGGTCCTTAAATTCCATGGTTTGTCACTATGCAACTTTCTACTCACTACTGACATCTTCCTATCTTGTATCCCCAGTCCTAGGTAAGCCAGGCAATTTGATGGAAAACAAAACAAAACAAACAAAAAACACACAAAAAACTATCCTAATGTTTACAAGTAATCTCTCTCTCTCTCTCTCTCTCTCTCTCTCTCTCTCTCTCGCTCTCTTTCTCTCTCTCCTCTTTCTCTCTCTCATATATGTATTATATGCATTAAACATATATATATATATATGTTTAGTAAATACTGAGTACATGATAGTGGGTTTTGATATTGATTTGATATGACAAGAATAGTAATCCCTATCTTTACTCCATATAGAGGCTATAACAGTTCCATAACCAATCCTGAATCAAGAGACCACAGCCCTATGTTCATTCCTCCCTTGTGACTGAATCACAGAGAAAGAGGTGGTAGGAATGGGAAAGTGATAGAGGCAGCAACTTTGTGACTTTGCCCTATCTATATATGTATACATGGTGATTGGTTAAGTTACCACACCCTCATCTTAATCTTAGATTTAAATGCAAAAAAGAGAAGCTTTAAAACTATATTCCATGATTTCTTTTCTCTTTTGCTGATTTAAAAATGCCCCAACCAATTTATTTGTTAAAAAAAAAGGTAGAAAATTTCCTTCTGGACTTAGCTCCCATGTGTTGAATCTGAGCCTGGAGCACATTTTTACAGCTGGAAATAGGGGGTTATAATGAAAATGCTGACACAACCTCAACTATAGAGGTGCTAGCAGGCATTGCTATAATAAATAATGTGGGAAATATTTTACACTTCAAGGCAATTACATGTTCAGCCATCTTTAGGATAGCTGGCCCATGAAGGGTAAGGATTAGGTTTCTTTGACAAGTGTAAAAGACCCATGACTCATGAATGCCAGGAGGCAAGAATGAATTACAAGAGCTGAATGAAAGCCACATAATCACCTATCATAGGTAAAAAATATTCTGTTTGTTTGCAGGGGGCAGGCTGCATGGGCCCATCTAGAATGTTCCTACCATTTTGGGATTCGACCATGTAGATTGGAGTTGCTGACCACTAGGCAAAATGCCCTTTATGAAATCAACTGGGATCGTCTTGAATATTCAGATATTATCCTTACTGATATTTACACCATGGATATGTATAATACATACATGTAATATATGCACACACAAGGATATGTATGTATATATGTATGTATGTATGTATGTATGTTCGAGTGAGTGAACAGAGAAATGATGATGATTTATGTTAAGAGTGTATCTGACCTATCATGTACCATAAGGACAAAGAAAATGGTAGTAGGATGGCTGATGAGTGGTGAAATTCTTAAACAAGGGAGAGATGAATATTACTCAGTTTATATGTAAATTATATATAAATAGCATACTCATATAAATTATAAATGAATAAATATAAAAATTTTGTCTCTTCCTTCTAATCTTCTTTCTAAATGTACCTCCCCTATTGCAGGAAACAACTATTTAAAGTCTGACCCAAGCTTCTACCTGATGTGTTCTTCTATTCCTAGGCACATAAATTCAATTACAGAGCATACAGTTATAATATGATATAACTAATAATAAGGAATGGAAGAAAATAGTGAAGCAATATAAACAAGAGGGCATAATTCCTATAACCCCAAGAGAACTATAATTTAATTTCCTTTTAGTCTTTCTAACTCCCTATAATAGGGGAGACACATTCACTTTGCAACTCAGTATCTGTATTGTGGAAGTTTCTAGTGCAGTGCCATCTGTTCTTTAAAGTGGTTCCCAGGAATACTTTGGGGGTAGACTGGAGAACAATAGAAAACTCTTAACTCTGTAAACATCTTCATGGTTTCAACATGATGATGAACTTCAAGCCACCATGACCGCAGGCCCAGAAATTACATTCTTTACCTCTATTCCAACCATATCTTTACATTCCCTTTGGGTCATCCATATGGCTTGCCCACATTTTTAAGCTTCTTTTATTGTAAAAACTTCTCATTAATCAAAGTCCTTATCTGGAGACATCACTATGCACATTCACAGACATACAGGTAATTCTTTCACATCCCCAAATCTCATGAAAAATGAAATTTTGTAGATATACCCTTTGACTCACCCTAAGCTTTTTAAAAAAATTTAGCCCTGTAATTGCAATAGAAGATAGGAAATTTGAAAAAAAAAATTCTCTTTGATTTCTGCTGGTCCTACTCAAATAAACCTTTAGCATGTTTTAGTTAGTTAACCCTCTACTGAATATTTTCAGTTACCATGGCTGATCCATTTAAGCAAGGAACTTACATGATGAAAAATAAGCATAAAAAGCAAATGATAATAATCATAAAACTGTACTTTGACACTTTAACATATATTTACATTTCAATATCTCAGTGGATCCACAATCTCCTTGCTGTGGGAAATCTCAGCATCAATGAGAGTCACAAACTATCTATAACTTCCTGTGAAATACTTGTTGTCCCATTATCCTCCATCAGAAATCCACCTAATGTTTTGGTGTGAGCATGGGGTGTGGGGAGATTCTTCTATATCTTTTTATATTTTATGAGTTACTAAAATAGCGTGATGTCTTATTCATCTCTTAGTCCTTATCTTCACTATATGACTAGGCTTTTACTTTTCTGATTACATGTACCCTGTGTGTTCTCTTTTCCAACACTTACATATAGTTTTTAAAGGTGCTGTTGTTGTTTAGCTAGATATGTAATTAAGGAGGTGTTGGTAACTCCTAATGAGGAAATTCCCTCTACCAACGTATATCACAACTGGGGCACTGAGAAATTGACTGACATACCCAGGGTCATTTAGTCATTATGGACTTAAACCTAGATCTTCTTGATTCCAAGACCAATTTTCTAGGCAGCATATCAAAGTTATATTCATTCTCTTCAAAATATATACATCTAGTATGTATTTCTCTATTGCCATTTAGGTCATCTAGTTTTTTCAAAGAATGTGATTATCCATGAATCATAATCTTATAACATCCCTGAATGAATACTCTTATTAAAAAGAAGGATTTTCATTCATTTCAGGTAACATATTGGGAACATTGAAAGGATGGAACAACATCCTAAATGCAATCCAACTCACTGTCTATTCCTCTTGGTAAATTTTGGGCTTACCTCATTATCTATCTTCAAAATTTATCTAATATCTTTCTATCTATCTATCTATCTATCTATCTATCTATCTATCTATCTATCTATCTATCTATCTACTGATGGACCAGCTCTATGGCCTGTCCATTCAAGTCTGTAGCATTATCTCAACAATAAGCATGCTTCATCCATTTGTTACTTCCTGAATTGTTTTGATTTGTGGCATATCTCACATATAATGTCTTTATATGTCTTTAAAATGTCTAGGGCTTGATGGAAACAGCACAATTTTACCCTCAAACAAAAGTATCTAGAACATCTACCTCTCTTCCACATAGACACTATGAGATATTTTGTGACAGTGGTCAATACATTTGGTAAATATACACCTATGCATTTTGAAAGTCATTTTGCACTGAAAAAAGTTGTAAAACAAAGCTTTCTAAGTTATGCCATTTAAAGATATACACCTTCTTGCAAGGTGACCTTTCAGGGTACATTTTGATCTCCTGAATGAATTGTTTTTATAATCATCAATGAACAAATTTGTGTTTTATAACCTCTGAACCTCTTAGTAAAGTTGATGATTAAGAAGAAGCAATTTATTTTAAGATATCATTTCTGAAATCTTGATCATTTACTTATAACATTTTCATAAAAGATAGCATTAATATCTGTATATGTTTTTCTTACTAAGATTTTGAAAAAAATAGAATGTAGTCATATGGGTAAGTAATTATTTTTATCCTTTCAACTGCCATTTTTGTGAATAGTAATATTTTTTTCTTATTTGTTCAATATCTACCTTTCAGATAATTTAAGATTCATTCCCTCATTGTCCTCAAAATTGCATTACCTTAGAGCAGACCAATGAAAGGTCAGAGTGAGATATTTTTCCAGCCAAAGATGGCCTGGGAGATCAGCAGGAGAGGTCTGTGACGCTAAGCTGGGGCCAGCAGCACCAGTGGTAGGCCTTGGAGGTTACTGTGACAGCTGCAGGAGCAACAGAAGTTTTGGGAGCTTTCAGCTCAGAGAGGGTAAAGGGGTCAGACAACTGGTCAGAAAGAGATTACAGGGGACCTTTTGCTAGCACTGGATGTGACTGGTGCTGATTGACAACTCTATTGCCTATGAACAGTTCTGAGTCACAGTTGCATGGCAGAAAGAAGTACTTGTGGAACAGGGTCCCTGGTCACAGTTCCAAAGCAGAGAAGATCACTAGAACTTATGGCTCTGGGACAGCAGGAGACCTGGTCACAGTTCTACGACCAAGAACAAAGCTAACACTTGCAGCTGCAGGGGAGCAGGGGCCTTTCCTGGGTAAAGAACAGACTGCAGACAAGGAGAGCTATTCCCTCATTGACAATTGGTGAAAGGATAGAAACAGGCAGTTTTCACAAGAAGAAATCAAAGATATCTATAGTCATATGAAAAAAAATGTTCTAAATCACTATTGATTAAAGAAATTAAAATTAAAACAACTCTGACATACCACTTCACACCTATCAGAAATGACAAATGTTGACGGGGATGAAGGAAAATAGGTACATTAATAAACTGTTGTTAGTCTTCTGAACTGGTCAAACCATTTTGGAGAGCAATTTGGAACTAGACCTAAAAGGCTACAAAACTGTGCATGCCCTTGACCCAGCAGTACCACTGCTAAGTCTGTATATTGAAGAGATCAAAGAAAAAGGAAAGGACCTATATGTAGAAAAATACTTATATCATCTTTTTGTGGTGTCAAAGAATTGGAAATTGTGGAGATGCTTATCAATTGGGGAATGGCTGAACACATCATGGCATATGATTGTAATAGAATAATATTGTGTGGTAAGAAATGATGAGGAAGGTGGTTTCAGAAAAAAAATAACATGGCAAGAGCTATATAAATTGATGCAAAGTGAAGAAAAACTAGGAGATCATTGTACCCAGTAACAACAAAAGTGTAAGGACTGATTGTGAATGACTTGGCTACTCTGATATATATGATGATCTAAGACAATTCAAAAGATTCATGATGAAAAAATACTATCCACCTCCCGAGAGAAAATTGTTAAGCTCTGAGTACAAGTTGAAGTTTAATTTTCTTGCTTACTTTTATTTATTCATTTATTTATTTGTTGGTTTGTTTTTGTTTGTTTTGCTTACCTTCACAGTGGCTGGGAAATAAGTGAAAAGGAGGGAATTTGAAACTCAATTTTTTTTAAATTTATTTTTATTTTTAGTTTACAACAGACGGTTCTACATAATTTTGAGTTCCAGATTTTCTCCCCTCCTTCCCCCCTCCCTCCCCAAGATGGCATGGAATCTCATATAAGTACCACGAATGACTTCACATTGAATTAATTTATACACTAGTCAAGTTGCGGAGAAGAATTACGACCAATGGAATGAATAATGAGAAAGAAGAAACAGAACCAAAAAAAAAAAAACCAACCCAAAAACAAAAACAAAAGAGAAGAGAAAAAGGCGAGCATGAAGTGTGCCTCAATCTGCATTCAAACTTCTTAGTTCTTTCTCTGGAAGTAGATAGCATTCTCCATCGTGAGTCCTTTGGAGTTGTGCCTGCACCTTGTGTTGCTGAGAAGAGCGAAGTCTGTCAGGGTTGGTCCTCACGGAATCCATATATCTGTGGTTGTGTACAGTGTTCTCCTGGCTCTGCTCCGCTCACTCAGCATTATGTCGTGTAGGTTTTTCCAGGTTGTTATGAAGTCCGTATCATCCCCATTTCTTATGGCACAATGGTATTCCCTTACCTTCATATACCACAGCTTGTTCAGCCATTCCCCAATTGATGGGCATCCCTTTGATTTCCAATTCTTGGCTACCACAAAAAGAGCCACTATAAATATCCTTGTACATATGGGTCCTTTTCCCGCTTGTGTGATTTCTTTGGGATACAACCCTAGAAGTGGTATTGCTAGGTCAAAGGGTATGAACATTTTTATAGCCCTTTGGGCATAGTTCCAAATTGCTCTCCAAAATGGCTGGATCATCTCACAACTCCACCAGCAATGTAACAATGTTTCAATTTTCCCACATCCTTTCCAGCATTTAGCATTTTCCTGTTTTGTTATTTTAGCCAATCTGACAGGAGAGATGTGGTATCTAAGAGTTGTTTTGACTTGCATTTCTCTAATCAGTAGTGAAACTCAAATTTTTTAAAGAAAAAATGCTTTAAAATAATAATCCCATTTTGTTTGCCATTACATTCCACCCCTCCAGGATCCTTGGCCTTACAATCTAAATGGCCATGGATCCTGGAACAAATAGAAGCACTATACTTTGCGATCCCATCACATAATAACTTATTAGTTAGGTGGCCACAAAGTCTTGAATAAAACACATCATTCAGTATATCTTATACCATGTCTTGGCATACCCACACAGCATATATCATTGCTCAGTAAACTAAACCATAATGTTCATAGCATCATCCTTAAGCAAAACATCATTCAGTAACATTCCCCATAATGCTTGCTTACACAAGCAGGGAGTCCTAGGCCAGGGTCTTCTCTAACACAACATATCATCCTTAAGGAGTAGCAGAAAATACAAATACCATCTACCCCTAAGTCACAGCAAGTTAAAATCTCTTCAGTCAATACAAAGTGTCCAAATAAAATCCTTCCTGGAGGAGGATGTGTCCTTCTCCCCATACTGCTGTTGCATGCTTCCTCCTAGCACTCTCAGGTTCAGGTATGCTTTAACGAGCAAAGTCCTAATACAAACAAAAAAGTCCAAATAAAGTTCTCTTGGGGATGTTTCCTCCCCACACTGCTCCAGACCCTGCTTCCAAGTCCTGAAGGGTGGCTGGACAACAGAGCCAACAAGGTGGTGTCCTTGGGGATCCATGGCAGGCACTTCCCCCCACCTACCATAGACAACTCCACCCTCCCCCTGGGTCCCAAACCATCCCAGGGGACACAGAAGAAAAGCAGACCTAGCACCTTGATACAAAGGTTTTATCTTGCCCCAGGGCTGAATTCTGAGCTCCAAGGTTCCTCCTCCCACAGGAACCTGCTGCTCCTGGCTTCTGCCTGAGTCCCCATACAGGTAGTTCTCTGCTCCTGGTAGGGTCAGTACACAGGCAGCTCTCCACTCTTGCTCTAGGGCTCCATTCCAAGCTCTAACTGCTCTGGTATGGCTTCTGAATACAATATCCTTTAAGGGGATTCACCCCTCCAGCACAGTCCAGAGCTGGGCTAATCCAGTCAAGCCCTGGCTCTGGACATCCCCACCTCTCCCAAGCATCTGCCTGTTTTCCTGCTACAGCTGCTGCTCTGTACTATCTCCTCCAGGAGTGCTAGTGGGGTAGAGGGGGTAGAAGGGGCCCTGCTCTAGGCACCTGGGAAACTGCTCCCATCACTGCTACTTGTCTGTTTTCTTGCAGGTTGCTGCTGCTTCTGAGCCTCCACAGAACCATAGCCACCACAAGTATAAAGAGCAACCCAATAACTGGGAAACATCCAACTACTATCCCAGTCCCCCTAAACCCTATACTTTCCTTTTAAGTTTCAGATCCTGCTGACTATGCCATTTTGTAACAGCAATGCTATTTGCAATTACTGTGGAAGTGTAAGGTCAAGAACACCAGCACACAGAAGGACTGCTAGCACAGATTCTTTGATATGCTTTTCTAAAGGAAAGCAACTTTAAAGGATTAACAATCTTGCTTTAATTAAACATACGTATTTCATTCACTTAGTTCAGAGGAAAACGTCTGCACCCTGCACTTCCGAGCAAATACAAACAGAGAAAATAATACAAATCAACAGACAGGCTTCTAACTGTCTGACCATAGCAATATATACATAGTTACCAGAGAGAGAAACACCAACATCTGGGTTTTCAAAGCCATGGCTACCCAGAGTCTCATTTGGCCAAATCACATGAAGACTCTTCCAACAAGCGAGCCTCAAAACAAAATGCTAACCTCAGAGTATATGTACTGTTTCCAATCAAGTAATCTTGATTCAATCAAAGACTCTTGATTCAAGTAAAGGCACTTGATTGCCTTAGTGCTGAGAAGCACTCCTAAAGAAAAAAGAGCAAAAAGTCTCACTTTGCTTGCCATTATGTAGTGATATTGCTGGATCAAAGGGTATGCAAAATGTTATAGCTCTTTGGGTATAGTTCCAAATTGTTCTCCAGAATGCTTGGATCAGGTCACAACTCCACCAAGAGTGTATTAGTCTCCTGATTCTCCCATATCCTCTTCAGAATTTATCATTTTCCTTTTCTGTCATATTAGCCAATTTGATAAGTGTGAGAGCATAATTCAGAGTTGTTTTAATTTGCATTTCTCTACTCCATAGTTATTTAGAGCATTTCTTCATATAACTATAGATCACTATTTTTTTTTTCCATTTGAAGACTGCTTGCACTTGTCCTTTGAACATTTATCAATTGGGGAGTGATTGGCATTCTTATAAATTTGACTCTTTTCTATATCTTTGAGAAATGAGGCCATCATTAGAGACATTTGATGTAAAAAAAAGTTTCCCAGCTTTCTGCTTTCCTTCTCATTTTGGTTGCATTGTTTTAATTTAATATAATAAAAATTATCCATTTTACATCTTGTAATGCTCTCTAACTCTTTTTTGGTAAAAGAATTCTTCCCTTCTCCATAGATCTGACAGATAAACTATCCTTTGCTCTCCTAATTTGCTTATGGTACCACTCTTTATGTCTAAGTCATGTACCCATTTTGACCTTATCCTGGTATATGGCGTGAGACAATGGTCTATACTTAGTTTCTGCCAGGCTATTTTCCAGTTTTCCCAGCAGCTTGGTAGAATTCACTTATGAATCCATCAGGCCCTGGGGATTTTTCTTAGGGAGTTCATTGATGGTTTGTTCAATTTCTTTTTTTCTAAAATGGGGTTATGTAAATATTCTATTTCCTCTTCTGTTAATCTGGACAATTTATATTTTTGTAACTATTCATCCATCTTATTTAGATTCTCAGGTTTATTGACATGCAATTAGGCAAAATAGTGTCTAATTATTGCTTTGATTTCCTCTTCATTTGGTGATGAATTCACCCTTTTCATTTTTGAAACTGGTAACTTGCTTTTTTTCTTTTTTTAAATCAAGTTAATCAGTGGTTTATCTATTTTATTGGTTTTTTTTTCATAAAACCAGCTTAGTTTCATTTATTAGTCCAATGGTTTTCTTACCTTTAGTTTTATTAATCTCTCTTTTGATTTTTAGGATTTCCAATTTGGTGTTTTATTGGAGATATTTAGTTTGTTCTTTTTCTACTTTTTTAAAAATTTGTATACCCAGTTCAATTATCTGCTCTTTCTCTAGTTTGTTGATGTAAATGTTTAGAGATATAAATTTTCTCCCAAGTACTACTTTGGCTGTATCCCATGAATCTTAGAAAGTCATTCTCTTTGATGAAATTATTGACTATTTCTATTATTTCTTTTTTGACCTATTCATTCTTTGGCCGTTTGCTAAATGTAATTTTTATTGCATCATGTTTTGAAAAGGACACACTTACTATTTCTGCTGGTCTGCATGCGACTGTCAGGTTTTTATGCCATAATCGTTGGTCAGTTTTTGTGTGGGTGCCATTTATCACTGAGAAAAAAAATGTATATTCCTTTCTATCATCATCTGATTTTTTTTTTCCAGGGGCCTCTCACTTCTAACTTTTCTAAAATTCTGTTCACCTTCTTAACTTCTTTCTTGTTTATTTTGTGGTTAGATTTATCTAGTTCTGAGAGAGGAGAGTTGAGGTCCCTCATTAGTATAGTTTTACTCTTTTCTCCTGTAACTCATTTACCTTCTCCTTTAGAAATGTGGATGCTACACTCTTTGGTGCATGTATGTTTAATATTAATATTACTTCATTGTCCATGGTAGTTTTTAGCAAGATGTAATTTTCTTCCTTGTCTTTTTCTTAATTAGCCCTATTTTTTTCCTTTCACTTTGACTGAGATAATGATTGCTACCCTGCTCTTTTTCTCCAGCTGAAGCATAATAAATTCTGTTCCAGCCTTTTACCTTATTCTGTATCTGTGTCTCTGCTTCAAATGTGTTTCTTGTAAACAACCTATTGTAGGATTCTATTTTTTAATCCACTTCGCTATCCACTTCTATTTTGTGAGTTCATTTCATTCACATTCACTGTTAACTGTGTATTTCCCTCCATCTTCCCCAGTTTTATGTCTCTGTCTCTCATTCTACCCTGACCCTCCTCACAAGTATTTTGCTGCTGACCACCACCTCCCTCAATCTGCCCTCCCTTCTATAATCCTCCCCTTTTCTTGTTTCCCTCCTCTCCTGTTTCCCTATAAGGTAAGATAGATTTGTATGCCCAGCTAAGTGTGTATGTTATTTCCTCTTTTACCCAAATCCAATGAGAGGAAAGTTCAAGCAATGCTCACCCTCATCTCTTCTTCCTCTGCACCGTAATAGGTCTTTTGTGCCTCTGCATGTGACATAATTTACCCCATTCTGCCTCTCCTTACCTTCTTCTCCCAGTGCAATCCTCTTTCTCATCCCATCAAAGTCAACTTTTACCTGTACCCTCTTTCTAGCTATACACCTTCTAACTGCATTAAAAAAGATACAGTTCTTAAGAGTCACAAGGCCCATCTTCCAGTGTAGGGATCCTTATTGAATAACTTATGTTTTTTCTTTCCCCTTTTGCCTTTTGGATATTGTATTTGAAAATTTTCTGTTTGACTTTAGTTTTTTCATCAGGAATGTTTGAAAGTCCTTTATTTCATTGAATATCCACTTTTTTAATCTGAAATATTTTGCTCAGTTTTGCAGGGTAGTTAATTCTTGGTTGTAATCCAAGCTCCTTTGCCTACTGGAATACCATATTCCAAGCCCTTTGATCCTTTAATGTAGAAGCTGCTAAGTCATGTTTAATCTTGACTGGGACTCCACAATATTTGAATTGTTTCTTTCTGGCTGCTTGAAGTATTTTCTCCTTGACCTAAGAGTTCTGGAATTTGTCTAAAATATTCCTAGGAATTTTCATTTTGGGATCTCTTTCAAGAGGTGATTGGTGGATTATTTCAATTATTGTTTTGCCCTCTGTTTCTAGGATATAGAGCAGTTTTCCTTGATAATTTCTTAAAAGATGTCATCCAGGCTCTTTTTTTTTTTACCATGGCTTTCAGGTAGTCTAATAATTCTTAGATTATCTCTCTTGAGTCTATTTTCCAGGTCAGTTTTATTTTTTTTACTTTCTTCTATTTTTTTTCATCTTTTGATTTTGACTGATTCTTGATGTCCCATAGTGTCATTAGGTTCCACTTGCCCAATTATAATTTTTAAGGAATTATTTTCTGCAGTTAGCTTTTATACCTTCTTTCCTATTTGGCCAATTATACTTTTTTAAGGAGTTGTTTTCTTTTTCTAAGCTGTTGACATCTTTTCATGATTCTCTTGTATAGCTCATATTTCTTTTGCCAATTTTTCTTCTACTTCTCTCATTTGATTTTTAAAATCATTTTTGAGCTCTTCCAGGAAGACCTTTTGGGCCTGGGACCAATTCATATTTCTCTTTGAGGCTTTACATGTAGGTGTTTTAACATTGGTGTCTTCTTCTGAGTTTGTATTTTGATCTTCCCTGTTGCCATAGTACCTTTCTATGATCTTATCCTTTTCTGTGTTTTGTTCATTTTCCAGGTTATTTCATGACTTTCAAAGTTGAGCTCTGTTCCTGGAGTACAGAGGGCACTGTCCCAAGCTTCTCATGCTAGGGGACAAGGGGCTTTCTGTTCTGGGGTCTCTGTGCTTGCCAGCCCTGACTACTAGCCTGCTGCATCACTGGAGGCCTCACAGTTGGCTAGCTGTGCTGCTGGCCTGTTGAGCAGGGACCACAGGTCCTCAGCTCTTGATCTATGCTGGGTGTATGGCCTCTCACTGGCTTGCCCAGATACTGCTTGCACCAGACTGTTCTTCCCTTTTACCTTTCTTGCAATCCTTCTAAGTTATCTTGGGCTAAAAAAAAATTTCACCCTGTACTTTTGTGGGGTCTTTCTCTCCAGAATTTGTTTTGAGGCATGATTTAAAGTTGTTTTGAGAAATTTGGGAGAGTTCATGAAAATTTTCTACCTTTTCTCTACCATCGGGGCTCTGCCTCTTCAGAAAATGCTTTTTGAGAAACCAAATTTTGTTTTGATTGATCATTTCACCAGTTTAAAAATATTTTACTCTTCTTTGATTTTTCAAATGTCCATTTTTCAATTATTTTTGTTTTAAAAGTTTTTTCCCCTTTTCCAGTTCTTTTATTTTTGGTTTTGTGTCCAACTAATTGATCTTTTATTTGTCTTTTTGTTAATGAAAATGTTTAGAGAGATAAACTTTCCCTCAAGGGAGAGTTTATAAATATGTCAAATGCTGTTATATGGTGACTCGTGCCTTTTTATTTCATTAAATTTGCTGTAATTTCAATAATTTGTTCTTTAATACACTTTGTTTTAGGACTTTTTTGAGTACTTTCTTCAGAAGTATTTTATTGATTATAATTCATATTGCATTTTGCTTAGTAAAGGATGTCTTTCATATTTCTACTTTTTTGTATTTGTTTGTGAGGAGTTTATATCCTAGTACATGGCCATTTTTTAGCAAAAGTGTCATTTATAGATAAGATATATCTATATTTCTTTCTTTTTTCATTCATTACCAGAGAGCTATCACATTACATCTTTTTTCCAAAGCTCTATTGAGTTAGATTTATCAAGGGATAGAAGAGAAAAATTGATGCCTTCCACTAGCATAGCTTTATTGCACATCTGTCCTTTTAATCAGATAAACTTTTCCTTTGCTTATTTAGATGTCATGACATTTAATATATATCAAGTATTGATATTATTTCATAATCTATGGCACCTTTAAGCATAATATTCAATCATATATATTTTTACTCTTGCCTTTTCTGAGATCATGATTATTACTCCTTTTTTAATTATTTAGCTGAAGCATAGCGAGTTCTGCTTCATCTCCTTACTTTGACTCTGTGTGATTCTTTATATTCCTAGCATGTTCCTTATAAATAGCAGTTTTTGTTCTTTATTCATTCTGCCTTCTTCCTCATTTTTGTAGGTGAATATATTCCATTTCTATTCACTGATATGATTGTGTTATGACTTTACAAACATGTTCTCTCAAGTTTTTTTCCCTCTTTCACTCCTAGAACTCTGATTATAAAGAACAAAGTACAGAAGAAATAAAAGAATGATAAGCCTAAGAAATAAATATTTGAAGTAGTCTGTATTCCTATGCATATCCTGTCTTCCCCAAGTTTAGACCACAATATCTGGTTCTTACATATTTTATCTCTTTTTAAGCATTCCTTTTTAAATAACACTCTAAATTTCCTTTGTTTTGAATTCCATGCATTACTCTACTTTTCTTCCTATACCCACAAGAAGTCTTTTCTGATCCCTTAACTGATAGTGCTCTCCATCACAAATGACTTAGTATGTAATTATCTTATATTTATTTCTATTGATTCTGTATATGCTTAAATATGCACTTGTGTCCCCCCATTAAAATGAAAGTCTTTTTAAGTTTTATTCATTGTATTGCATTTGTATGCCAAAAATTTTGAACACAGGCACATACAAACTACCTAATAGATTAAATTAAAAATAAATTAATAAATTAAATTTACAAATTACTTAATAAATTAAATAAATTAGTCGTAACTGTAAGCTTTATATTCTTTTCAAATTTATCTTTTATATCTTTGATATACTAAATGGTTTTACTGTGCATATACAGATAATTTAGAAATAAATCCTATACTGATAACTGGTATGTTTTGTATGTTAAGAGTGAATCAATTTCATATGTCATAATATTATTGATACTTATACTTTCCATCCTCTTCCTATTCACTTATTAAAGAAGATCATCAGGCATATATATGAGCTTTTTATGCAGTCTAAAAATCGCTTGCCATTTCCTCCCCCTTCATCTTAGACCATATTTTCCAAAATATTCTTCTTTTATTTTATTTTTAATCACTATTTATTTATTTAATATTTTTAGTTTTCAGCATTAATTTTCACAAGAGTTTGAATTACAAATTTTCTTCCCATTTCTACTCTCCCCCGCCCAATCCAAGATGGCATATATTCTGATTGCCCTGTTCCCCAGTCAACCCTCCCTTTTGTTACCCCACTACCCACCCCCATCCCCTTTTACCTTACTTTCTTGTAGGGCAAGATAGATTTTTATGCCCCATTGCCTGTATATCATATTTACTAGTTGCATGCAAAAACTTTTTTCGAATATCTGCTTTTAAAACTTTGAGTTCAAATTCTCTCCCCTCTTCCCTCACCACCCACCATCCCTAAGAAGGCAAGCAATTCAACATAGGCCACATGTATATCATTATGCAAAACCCTTCCACAATACTCTTGTTGCAAAATACTAACTATATTTTGCTCCTTCCTATCCTATCCCCCTTTCCTGTCCCTTTCCTACCCTGTCCCTTTCCGAAAGTGTTTGCTTTTGATTAACTCCTCCCCCTATCTGCCCTCCCTTCTGTCATCCCCCCTTTTTTATCTCCTTCCTCCTTCTTTCCTGTTGGGTAAGATACCCAATTGAGTGTGTATGTTATTCCCTCCTCAGGTCAAATATGATGAGAACAAGATTCACTCATTCCCCCTCACCTGCCCCCTCTTCCCTCCCAACGGAACTGTTATTTCTTGCCACTTTTATGTGAGATAATTTACCCCATTCTATCTCTCCCTTTCTCCCTCTCTCAGTATATTCCTCTCTCATCCCTTAATTTGATTTTATTTTTTTAAATATCACCCCTTCATATTCAACTCACCCTGTGCCCTCCGTCTACATATATATATATATATATATATATATATATATATATATATATGTATATATATATATGTGTGTGTGTGTGTGTGTGTGTATGTATGTATGTATGTATGTATTCCCTTCAGCTACGCTAATACTTAGGTCTCATGAATTATACACATCATCTTTCCATGTAGGAATGTAAACAAAACAGCTCAACTTTAGTAAGTCCCTTCTGATTTCTCTTTCTTGATTACCTTTTTATGCTTCTCTTGATTCTTGTGTTTGAAAGTCAGATTTTCTATTCATCTCTGGTCTTTTCACTGAGAAAGCTTGAAAGTTCTCTATTTTATTGAAAATCAATATTTTGCCTTAGAGCATTACACTCAGTTTTGCTGGGTAGGTGATTCCAGGTTTCAATCCTAGCTCCCTTGACCTCCAGAATATCATATTCCAAGCCCTTCAGTCCCTTAATGTAGAAGCTGCTATATCTTGTGTTATCCTGATTGGGTTTCCACAGTACTCAAATTGTTTCTTTCTGGTTGAGTGCAGTATTTTCCCCTTGACCTGGGAGCTCTGGAATTTGGCGACAATATTCCTAGGAGTTTTCTTTTTGGATCTTTTTCAAGAGGTGATTGGTGGATTCTTTCAATTTCTATTTTACCCTCTGGCTCTAGAATATCAGAGAAGTTCTCCTTGATAATTTCTTTAAAGATGATATCTAGGCTCTTTTTTTGATCATGGCTTTCAGGTAGTCCAATAATTTTAAAATCATCTCTCCTGGATCTATTCTCCAGGTCAGTGGCTTTTACAATGAGATATTTCACATTGTCTTCCACTTTTTCATTCCTTTGGTTCTGTTTTATAATATCTTGGTTTCTCATAAAGTCACTAGCTTCCACTTGCTCCAATTTAATTTTGAAGGTAGTATTTTCTTCAGTGGTCTTTTGGACCTCCTTTTCCATTTGGCTAATTCTGCCTTTCAAGGCATTCTTCTCCTCATTGGCTTTTTGGAGCTCTTTTGCCATTTGATTTAGTCTATTCTTTTAAGGTGTTATTTTCTTCAGTATTTTTTGGGTGTCCATTAGCAAGTCATTGACCTGTTTTTCATGATTTTCTTGTATCACTCTCATTTCTCTTCCCAATTTTTCCTCTTCTTCTCTTACTTGCTTTTCCAAATCCTTTTTGAGCTCTTCCATGGCCTGAGAGCAGTTCGTGTTTTTCTTGGAGGCTTTTGATGTAGCCTCGTTGACTTTCTTCACTTCTTCTGGCTGTATGTTTTGATTTTCTTTGTCACCAAAGAAAGATTCCAAAGTCTGAGTCTGAATCTGAGTCTGTTTTTGCTGCCTGTTAATGCTCCTAGCCAACTACTTGACCCTTGCGTTTTTCTTCGGGGTATGACTGCTTTTAGAGTAGAGAATACTTTGTCCCAAGCTTTAGGGGTTGTGCTGTTGTTTCCAGAGCTATTTCTACACAGCAAGCTCTGCCACACCAGTGCTCCTCTTCCCCCAAGAACAGCCAGCCCAGACCGTGACTCAGATCTTCAGCAGGCTCTGCACTCCTGCTCTGATCCGCCACTTAATTCCTCCCACCAGGTGGGCCTGGGGCCAGAAGTAACTGCAACTACAGTTCTGTCCTCAGAGCTGCACCACCTCCGCTGCCCCTGGGGCTGTGGTCGAACCACGAACTCCTTTCACTCTGTCCCCCACAGTTTTTCCCACTAACCTTCTTTGTTTTCTATGGTGTTTGTGGCTTGAGAAGTCTGGTAACTGCCACAGCTCACTGATTCAGGGCGCTAGGGCCTGTTACACCCGATTCCTGGTCTGGTTGGTCTGTGTTCAGCCCACGCTGGGCTATGCTCTGCTTTGCTCTTGGGTCCACAATAGACCTTACCCAGCGACCATCCAGGCTGTCCTGGGCTGGAGCCCTGCTTCCCTCTGGTATTTCATGGGTTCTGCAGCTCTAGAATTTGTTCAGAGCCACTTTTTATAGGTTTTTGGAGGGACCTGGGCGGGGAGCTCATGCGTGTCCCTGCTTTCCAGCCTCCATCTTGGCTCCACCCCTCCAACATATTCTTCACTGACTTCTCACCTAGTATTTGATGTTCTTGCTATAAAGAAAGCTAGAAAACAAAAACTAGTTGCAGCTAAAAGAAGTGTGGCACATAGGCTCTCTTTGGAGAAGCTATTTATGAAATATTGGTCCTCCCAATTAATAAAGCAAGCAAACATTTATCAAGTGCAAACTATGAGTTAATTATTATGCTAGGGTATGTGCTCATGATATGTGTTTGCAAGCAGACTGATAGGAAGGTAATTATAGCTAATTATAGCATATATGGCAGGGTCTGGAGAGAAAATTTTAATGAAAGACTCAATAAGATACTCCAAATTAAATTGTCATGTAGTTTATTACTTGATGATTTCAATGTAAAGAGTACAGAAGGATAATGAAAATATGTTGGGAAAATATATTCAGAAATAACAATCAAGAAAAGACAAAGGCTTACAGACTATACAGAATTCTCACTCTTGTATATTATAAATGTATTTTTCAAAAGTTAGACATAGTTACCAATGAGTATCCTTACAAAATTAAATTAATTGTAGCCTAAATGGCTACAAATGATTGAGTACTTATATAGGAATCTGTAAATATTAAGGCAGATGACTTTTAGGGGAAATTTTAAATTAACCACAAAAATTGAAGGAATTAAAAAAGGCAAGATAAGAAATATAATTGAGGCAACTCTAACCTGACCTGTTTAAAGACGTTTTAAAATGAGAAATGAAGAAAATAATAGAGATTTCCACCAATATTTATTGTTTCCTAATGACATAATTAAAAAATCAAGAACATCACTAGAATGTGTTTCAGCCAACCTTAAAGCACTTGACTTTGCCAAAAGGGAACATATGACAAGCAAGGGTAACAGTGTTTGAGAATATAAATTAATTTGTACAAGTCTTCTAGAGGGGTGTGGTTCATCATGGTCATGAACATTATTACCACCTCAAACAGGGTAACAGTAGATAGGCAAACATGTTTACAAAAAGTTTGGCAAGAGAAACAATAAAACCAGAGCATCCCCAAAGTATTTTAGAATGATCTTAGAAAAAAGACTAGAAATAGGGTGTGAGAAATGGGTACTATAAACAACTGAAAATGGAATAAAATGGTGCTTCTTCTATAAGGAAGTGTGTAGTATGCATTTGTTTTTTTTAACTGGAACAATAATTTCATTGCTATAGGCCTCTGCTAATGTAGCTTGGTACCTGCACTATAACTTAAGTCTTAGGTAGTTAGCTGATATACTAAGAGATTAAGTAACTTGCCTGAGGTCACAGTTAGTATGTATCAGACATGAAATTTAAACCCAGATTTTCCTGACTGTGAGACCTCCTCTTTGTCCTCTATACTATTTTTGTTCTCTATAATGAATAACAGGCAAATATTATCCAATGCCCAAAAACTTTTAAAATCACACAAAATTCCTTGAAATATGAAAAAGAGATAACCCCCATTGATTGTTAGTCAATAGAGACATAAAACAGGGAGAATCATCATTGCCAAAGATGTCTTAGTCCTATAATATGTACTATTCAGAGTCCAAATTGAATCTAACATCTGTGTAGCTAACAAGGTCCTTCAAATACCTCTGCATCAATTCTCGGGATATGGCAAAATTGTTCCACAATTCCTTTCTTTCAGGTTTTGTGGTTAAAGGAGTTTGTAGAAAGCAACCATTTGGCAATCTTCCTGTTCTTCCTGGCCCCATTTATGACTGTCAATAATTTTTTGGTAATGGTGAATGTTTGTGAGTCATGGTCTTACAGTTTGAATAACTAAAGTTGTGGTCATCCAAAGGACAATAAAGAGGTGCATGGTGGGGTGAGGAGACTGAAGCTTGTTCCCAAAGAATTGCATAGGCAAACAGAGTAAAGGATACCATCAGAGAGTTATACAGTTGGCCAGAAAAAGAAGCAGACTAGTCATACAGAGTAAGTGAAGAATCAAGGATTAACTTTCATTATATCCTCCCTAGCATCTAAGGCAATTCTGGGCACATACTATGTGCTTAATAAATAGTTGTTGATTAATTGACGGTTAACATGTATGAAAGATAATTATAGGTTGTACTTTAGAAGATAATTGGTTGGAAATTGAGTTTGTGGAAATTCCCATGAAATGAATTTATGTTTCCAGGCTGGATCCAGGCTTTGATGCAGAGGGAAATAGAGAGAGCAGAAGGCAGTCTGTGAAATAATGAAGTAGAATCATAGAGTTCCAGGCTTATTTCTCCTATAGATTTATTGGGATAGATAACATATTCTCCTTGTGCCTCAGTTTGTTGTAAAATGATAAAATAATTGATGACTTTCTCGTACCTCACAGGCATATACACTAAAGATAATTTCAATTTAATTCAAAACATCAGTCATTTATGAAGTCTCTACTATGTTACAGTTAAGGTGCTAGGTGTGGGTGGTACAAAGACAAAAGAAAAACAGTCCTGCCCTCAAAAATATGTATTTTTTTAGAGAAAGAGATGGTAACATGTACATAGTAAGTAAATGCAAAAGATTTTCAAAGACAAAATAGTTCAGAGAGATACCGCCAAACCAGAGATATCAGGAAGAACATGTTATTCGAGGTGGCATTTAGTCTAGTCTTGAAAGGAGCTGGAAATTTCAAGAAGTGAAAGTAAGGAGGAAAAGAATTCCTGACATGGGGGATAGCTACGCAAAAAATGGAAATGGGTTTGGGGATATGAATGGGGAGGAGTAAGTGATCCAGTTAAGCAAGAAAATTGTGTGTATGTGTGGAGAGCAATGTGAAATCATTTGATATATATAATTTGAAGCCAGAAAGAATATTGAGAACATCTTTTAAATTAAAATGGATATTTGTGTATATGAGTACACACACACATGCATGCATATATATTTGATTTTGTGAGTATAAGGACCTCCTGGTAAGAAGTACAAGTTATACTGTAACATCAATATTATAAAAATGAGCAATTTTGAAGACTTGTTTAAACTGATAAAGAATGAAATAAACAGAACCAGGACAACAATTCATGTAATAATGATACCGTAAAAACAAACTTTAAAAGCTATAAGAACTTTGATCAATGCAATGACCAGCCATGATTCCAGAAGACCAATGATGAAGCATGTTATCCTTCTCTTGACAGAAAAGTTATGAATTCAGAGTGCAAAATGAAACATATTTTTGAAAGTGGCCAATGAAAGAACTTTTTCCCTTGATTATGCATATTTTTATAAGAAATGTGGGGGTTTTTCCTCAATGGATTGGAGATAGGAGAGGAAAATAAATTCCTATTAATTAATATAAGTAATTTAAGAAATTAACTAACTACATTCATGATTTGATGTACTTAGCCGTTCTTCAATCAATGGAAATCTGGTTTGTGTCCACCTCTTTGATACTACAAAAAGTGTGGATATAAATATTTTGGTATGTGCAGAGACTTTATTTTTGGTAATGACCTAAACATGTCTAACACTAGGAACTCTGAGTCAAAAGATATGGAATTTTTAGTCAATTTATTCACATAACTCCAATTTGTTTCTCAGAATGGTCATACCCATTCAGAGCTCTGCTAATAGTATATCAATGTGCCTGTCTTTCAACATTTTCTACAACATTTTCTAGCCCTATTATTTTTAGCAGCTTTGCCAATTTGTTGGGTGTAAATTGAAATCGAGTTTGTATTAAATTTAATTTCTTTTAGTATTAGCAACTTGGAACTTTTAAAATATGGTTTTAATAGCTTACATTATTCTTTTGAGAAATGTTTTTTTCATATCCTCTGACCATTTGTCTATTGAGGAAGACTTTCACCACTTGGTCTTAAACATAAAATATTTACTTAATGATAAAGCAAAAAAAGGTTGCAGTTATTCATTAGAAGGTAAAAACAGAAATGATTACTTTAACTCAATAAAAGATAAAAACAGAAATAATAAAATTTAATCTGAAGAAGGAGTGGGAATAATCAGAATATACACTCAAGAGAAGGTCAAAATTTACTTGCTGTTACACTGTAAAGCCACATGTAAATGTGAGTCACACTCTCCCACCAACGCACATAATTTTTATTGGGGGAGGGGGGAAGTGGACAAACACAGAAACATATCAGGGAAGATTGGAGAAAGCTAGGTGCCCAAAGCAACTTATAACTTTTTACCTCGGGTCTTGATATCCTTGTTTCATTCATGGAAATATGTACCACAGAATGCACTTCTCTACTATTTCCCCCTTCTGATTCTCACTGTTCTGCTGCTGGGCAAAGCTCTTTTGGTTCACAGTCATCCATAACAGGGCTGGTTAAGAGTGTTATGCTTTTTTAGTGACCAAGAAAATTCCTTTAACGTGGAGAACTTATAATTCTATTAAGCTCCTCAGATCTGCAAATAGCAGTGAATTCTGCTTTATCTAATTAGCTCTAAAACGTCTTCTCACAGCAAAGCTAATCTCAGAGAGAAATGAGTCTAAGCCTGTCTTTTCCCTTCTGTTTATCCCTCTAAAAGCAAAGAGGGCAATGCACAGCAATACAGGCAAACCTGAGAGTTCACCCCTCTCTGAGATTTTAGATGACAATGGACAGCGATACGTTTAAATGTCTCTTCTCAAATCATCAGGATTTAGCTCTCTTCCAGAAAGCTTCTCGAAGTTGCTCCACCATTTCTCTAGCTAGTAAGCAACTAAAAACCTCTTGCCTTATTACTGAATTTCTAGCAAAGCAGCTGAAAAGTTGCCTGTCTTAGACAGAAGCCTTGTATGTTTTCTCTTTCTCATTTATTGTGACTGCAACTAAGGTCAGCTAACTCCCCCAGGTCTTCAGTCTTTTATGTATTTTTGTAGATTCTTTTCCTTTGGGATTCTTAGAATCTGTCAATGTCTCAAATCATAGATCTATAGTGGTTCATGACTCAGCTTTATCTTCTGAGGTAAAACTTAAGAAATCTACTTCTCTTTTTTTAAAAATAATTATTTATTTTTTATTTAATATTTTAGTTTCAACATTGTTTCCACAAAACCCTGAGCTACAAATCTTCTCTCCATTTTCACCTTCCCACCCATTCCAAGATGGCATATATTCTGATTACCTTGTTCCCCAGTCAGCCCTCCCCTCTTCGTCCCACTCCCCCTTTATCCCCCCTCCCCTCACCCTCCTGCAGGGCATGACAGACCTCCATGCCCCGTTCCCTATACATCTGGCTTCCCAGCTGCATGCAAAAAACAAACTTTTTTTTTATTTTTTTAAGCATCTGCCTCTAAAACCCTGAGCTCCAAACTCTTTCCCCTCTTCCCTCCCCACCCGCCCTCCCTAGGAAGGCAAGCAATTCAACACAGACCACACATGCATCATCATGCAAAACACATCCACAGTGCTCATGCTGTGAAAGGCCAACTACACGTCCCTCCATCCCACCCCCCCCCCACTCAATCCCCTCCCCTGTCCCCCCAAAGGTGCTTGCTTTTGATTACTTCCTCCCCCTATCTGCCCTCCCCTCCATCATCCCCCCTTTTTTATCCACTCCCCTTAATCCAATTGAGTGTGCATGCCACTCCCTCCTCAAGTTGGATCCGATGAGAGCATGATTCACTCATTCCCCCCCACTCACCCCCTCCTCCCCCCAACAGAACCGCTCCTTCCTGCCACTTCCATGTGAGACAATCTACCCCATTCCATCTCTCCCCCTCTCCCTCTGTCTATACATTCCTCTCTCACTCTTAAATCCACCTCATTTTTTTTAGAAATCATCCCTCATATTTAACTCATTCCTGTGCCCCCTGTCTATATTCCCTTCAACTCCTGCAACACTGAGAAAGGTCTCATGAATTACACATATCATCTCTTCATGTAAGAAAGTAAATGCAACAATTCAACTTCAGCAAGTCCCCCATGAACTCCCCTTCTTGTTTACCTTTTCATGCTTCTCCCCATTCCTGCACTTGAAAGTCACATTTTCCATCCAGCTCTGGTCCCTTCATTGAGAAAGCTTGAAAGCCCTCTATTTTATTGAAAGTCCATACCTTGCCCTAGAGCATTATACTCAGTTTTGCTAGGTAGGTGATTCCAGGTTTCAATCCTAGCTCCCCTGACCTCCAGAATATCATATTCCAAGCCCTTCAATCCCTTAATGTAGAAGCTGCTAGATCTTGTGTTATCCTGATTGGGTTTCCACAATATTCAAATTGTTTCTTTCTGGTTGAGTGCAGTATTTTCTCCTTGACCTGGGAGCTCTGGAATTTGGCGACAATATTCCTAGGAGTTTTCTTTTTGGGATCTTTTTCAAGAGATGCTGGGTGGATTCTTTCAATTTCTATTTTACTCTCTGGCTGTAGAACACCAGGGCAGTCCTCCTTGACAATTTCTTGAAAGATGATGTCTAGGCTCTTCTTTTGATCATGGCCTTCAGGTAGTCCAATAATTTTTAAATCATCTCTCCTGGATCTGTTCTCCAGGTCAGCAGCTTTTCCAATGGGATATTTCACATTGCCTTCCATTTTTTCATTCCTTTGGTTCTGTTTTTATAATATCTTGGTTTCTCATGAAGTCATTACCTTCCACCTGCTCCAACCCAACTTTTAAGGTGGTATTTTCTTCAGTGGTCTTCTGGACCTACCTTTCCATCTGGCCAACTCTGCCCTTCAAGATATTCTTCTCATTTGCCCCCTGGAGCTCTTTTGCCATTTGGGTCAGTCCAGTTTTTAAGGTGCCACTTTCTTCAGCCTTATTTTGGCTCTCCTTTAGCAAGTTGCTGACTTGTTCCTCATAGCCCTCTTGCATCACTGTCATCTGTCATCCCAACTCTTCCTTTACTTCTCTAACTTGCCCCTCCAAATCTTCCATGACCTGAGATCAATTCACATTTTTTCTTGGAGGTTTTTGATGTAGGCTCCTTGACTTTGTTGACCTCTTTTGGCTGTATGTTTAGATCTTCTTTGTCATAAAAAAAGGAATTTAGAGTCTGAGTTTGGGTCTCATTTTGAGTCTAAGTTCATTTTTGCTGCCTGTTCATGTTCCCAGCCAATTACCCAACCCTTGAGCTTTATGTCAGGATATGAATGCTTGTAGAATAGAGAGTACTTTGTCTCAAGCTTTAGGGTCTAAGCACTGCTGTTTTCAGAGCTACTTCTATTCCACCGTCATCCCAGGCTCTGTCCCTGCACTGCTCCTCCTCCCCCAAGAACCGCCAACCAGGACCACAATACAGATCCAAGCAGGGCACAGTAAGAGGATCTGCCTTTGTGCCCACAAAGCGCTCCTTGCACTCCCACTCTGATCCACTGCCTCCCACCGCATGAGCCAGTGACTCGGGAAGCGGCTGACGCCGGAGTTCTAGAAACAGCCTCAGGAGCTTCCTGCTGCTGCTACCACCACCGCTGTACCATGTCCTCCACCCCCAGAGCTGGCAGCCAGACTGCTCTGAACTCAATCCCACAGTTCCCCCCCTAACCTGCTCTTTGGTGTTTGTGGGTTGAGAAGTCTGGTAACTGCCATGGCTCACTGTTTCATGGCTCCAAGGCCTGTTCTGGCTGGCTGATTCTGGGTCTGGTCTGTCCCAGCACACCCCATGCTGGGCTGCCCTCTGCTCTCAGCACCATGTGATAGACCCTTCCCAACAACCATCCAGGCTGTCCTGGGCTGGAGACCTGTTTCCCTCTGCTATTTCACAGGGTCTGCAGCTCTAGAATTTGTTCAGAGCCATTTTTATAGGTGTTTTGTACTTTTCTTTTTTTAAAATAATATTTTATTTTCCCCAATTATGTGTTAAAACAATTTTTTAAGATTTTTAAGTTTTGAGTTTACTTGTCAGATTTACAGAGAATGGAAGTATTTATGACCAAACAATAGATAGAGAGCATTATGAAATGAAAAATGGATAATTTTGATTACATTAAATTGAAAAGTTTGTTTGCACAAACAAAGCCAATGTGATCAAGATTAGTAGAAAACTGGGTAAGAATTTTTAAAACCAGTGTCTCTGATAAAGGCTTAATTTTTAAAATATATAGAGAACCGTGTCGAATTTATAAGAATACAAGTCATTCCCCACTTGATAAGTGGTCAAAGGATATGAACATGCAGTTTTCAGAGGAAGAAATTAAAGATATCTATAGTCATATGAAAAAATACTCTAACTCACTAGTGATTAGAGAAATGCAAATCAAAACAGCTCTTAGGTACCACATCACACCTATCAGAATGGCTAACATTACAAAACAGGAAAATGATGAATGCTGGAAAAGATGTGGGAAAGTTGGAACACTAATGCAATGTTGGTAGAGTTGTGAACTGATCCAACCATTCTGGAAAACAATTCGGAACTATGCCCAAAGGGCTATAAAATTGTGCATACTCTTTGAGCCAGCAATACCACTTCTAGGTCTATATCCCAAAGAAATTATACCAATGGGAAGAGGACCCACATGGACAAAAATATTTATAGTAGCTCTTTTTGGCAAAGATTTGGAAATTGAGGTGTTGTCTATCAGTTGGAAAATGACTGAACAAGATGTGGTATATGAATGTAATGGAATGCTGTTGTGCTATAAGAAATGATGAGCAGGTCAACTTCAGAAAAACCTGAAAAGAATTATGCGAACTGATGCTGAGTGAAATGAGCAAAACCAGGAGAACATTCTCTACAGTAACAGCCACATTATATGATGACTAAATTTGATAGACTTAGCTCTTCTTAGCAATGCAAGGATCTAAGACAACTCCAAAAGACTTGTGATGCTGTCCACATCCAGAAAAACAAAACAAAACTATGGAATCTGAATGCAGATGGAAGCACATTATTTGTTCTCTCTCTCTCTCTCTCTCTCTCTCTCTCTCTCTCTCTCTCTCTCTCCCTCTCTTTCTTCTGCCTCATGGTTTCTCCTATTGCTTCTACTTCTTCTATACAACATGACTAATGTGAAAATGGGTTTAATATGAATGTGCATGTTGAGTCTATATCAATTTACATGCCGTCTTGTGGTTGAGGAGGGAAGATATGGGGAGAAAATTTGGAACTCAAAATCTTATGGAAGTGAATGTTGAAAACTAAAAATAAATAAATTAAATTTTACAAAAGCATAAAGATAGTAAAAAATGAAAAAGCTTATAGATCACCATGCCCTGAAGCTAACTTTATGCCAATCATTGCTCTATTTTCAAATAGGTCATCTTGATACATTCACCTTAAGAGCAATTCTCTATTTGCTCCCCCAAAGATTCTGTACCTCTACTCAACATTTTATCCAAGAGACTGTTTCTTCAAGTTCATTTTATAATTTTTTTCTTATATAAATGTTCTTTTCCTCTCCTCCCCCTTTTCCAATAATACTATCCATACGCAAAAGGGGCAGCATGTTATGCTATCTTACTGGTGAAGGTGGTATTTTAACCATAAAAGGATTTTGACCTTAAAGACCAGAGAGTTATATAAACACAAAGAGATTGGGGCTTAACCATTTTAGCTTTGGATCAAATCAGGACTGATTATAGCAACGATGGAGATAAGAATCACCATCAAAGTGGAGAAGCAACTGTCTGTCACTTGCCAAACTTCTGTTTTCTACGTTTGAGGGGGCTATATTTTTTTTTAAATGAGAGACACTTGGTTCCACCTTCGGCCAGTAAGGTGCTAGTAATGTCAGGGCCTGACTAGATAAGGACATATCTTCCCATCTCAGATTCTCTGAAGGCCCAGTGTACATCCACTAGAGTAAACTAGGCTCCTGGAAAACAATATTGAAGTAAGATCCCATCCCCTTTTGGATATTCCATGTGATACTATGTGGAACCAAGACAGCTTCAAGAACCCAAATGAAAAACAGGTAGTGCTGAAACTCTATTACCATAGCAATACACACTTTAATTATTTGCCTTTACATTCCAGACTTCAGCCTTCAGGGTTCTATCACATCCTCAGTCCTGTGGGCTAAGGTCATATTCTGGGTTGGTCCCCTATTACAAACCAATTTATGTTTAAGCTAGGTTACTCCCCTCAATGCAGGAGGAAGGGACAAACCGAGGGACATATGTTATAGTTTTCATGTATTAGGTTACCAAACTGCTACTTTCTCATTTTCAGTACTACTTGATGCATTGTTTATACTTTGACCAATTTCTTAACTCCAGATGTGCAAATGGTCCACACCATTAATGAGATTGAGTATTCATGTCTAATGAATTCTTTTTTATACTTCAGCTGTCCGAATGAGACTCTCTTATAAGGCAACATGGTGGATAGAACTATGAGCTGGTAATGAAGAGACCTTGTATGAATTCCTTTCCTGTCTTGAATCATGATTTGGGTTGGGGCCAATGGAGCTGTGCCCCAGGGTGGAAAACTTTGGGGGACAGCAACATTTTGAAATATGCCTTTTTCCCTGCACAACTTACTTCCAGTGGCGGCAGCAACATATATAGTAGGAGAGCTATACATGGACTTGTTTTCTGTTCACAAGCTTAGCGAAGTGGAGAAGTCTCTGACAGTGCTTACTTCCCTTCCTCCCTCCATGTTATGACTATATCCCAGGTGAGCTTAATCTGGCTACTATTTGTACCTGGTGCAAAAATTCCTACTCATGGTAGGTTCTGACTGCTATTAATTCACTATGTAATCTTGGGAATTCCATTTAACTTCTGGGTTTCAGTTTACAAAATGAAGATGATGGAAAAGGTGATCCCCTAAGGTCTCTCTCCAGTTTTAACATTATGTGAATATTGTGTTTAGATTTACCTAATCAAATATGAATGTGTACAGTCTGATGTCAAAAAGCCTTCTTTAAATATTTGCAAGGCTATATATTATAACATATTGAAGTACATACATATATAACTCCATGGATATACATTTTTCATTCAGAGACAAAGTCATGATTATTCAAGAGATTTCAAATAACATGCCACCAATTTATTATTGCTCCTTATAAAGTCTTTAGCATTGATGTGTCAATCTTGTAGTTGAAGGATGACAGTCTGAAGCCCAGAACAGCCTTAATTAACAGAAAATAATTAGCATCATTTTCCCAGCAGTGAATATGAGATTTTTTTCCAACAGAATCCATTGATTGATAATTAAGGAGGGGTTGGTTGTAATAAAACTCCCAGTATTGCAATTTCTAATTGGCCTTTAAGGACATTTTTACAGTTACAGTTACTTTGTTCCAGGCGTTTTCTGCCTTTTGAAGAGTTTTAATAAGGAAACTGTTCTCTCCAAAGCAAAGGCACTAAAGAACATAAAGGAGCCTAATATAGAGACACATTCATATGTGCATTAACTTTTAGGGCTGGGTGCCAGTTGATACTTTTGGTGGAATGGCTTTTTGTAAGTAGTGTGAACCATTGTCTCTCCCCAGCAAGCACAGGTTGGTTTATTCACTTAGGAAGAATTAGTCTGGAGAGTCCTTTTCTGAAATTGTGTAGTCCGTCTACATTCAGCAGCTCTTTGTTGAAGGAGATCCTTCTTGTAAGGTTTCTATCAAGGTTTTCTCGATTAGTTCTGCACTCTATACGAATTACTTCTTCTCCATACCCTGCTCCGCCCCCCCCCCAAGAAAAAAGCCATACATCTTCTCTACTTACAAATACAGTTTCAATCAAACAAAAAATAATCTTAAAACATGTACACACAAAAGAATAACAATAATTCAAATTCATTGAGGTGACATTTTATTATATGCATAATTTTGTTTGCCCCAAAGAATGTAAACTTGAGGTCTGAGACTGACTTTTTTTTCTTTGTATTTCCAATGCCTACCACACTGACCCATAGTAGGTATTTTAAAATATTGTCAAATGATTGATTGCGAGTTTGTGGTTTGCACGATGCTTCATAGACATAAATGAATGCAAACCTTGCATCAATTCTAAAATAAATACTATAGATATTATTACTCACTTGCTACAGATGAGGAAGTTGAAGGTGAAAGAAGTTAAGTAACTTTCTCAGGGTCATACAACTAGTAAGTATCTGAAGCTGAATGTCTGAACCCAGGTCTTCCTGACTCCAAGTCCAGTGTTCTACTTTGCCTCTTACATAATCCCATTCGCATCTTTCTTAATTTCATAACTCTTTTTAAAAAATCCATAGATATGAAGGGATTTTGAATTTTGTTTTGTTCCTTAAAGCTTGAACTATAAATCGTCTTATTTACTTAAGTATGAAGACATGATTCTAATTCTGTCCTTCATATTTGCAAACCAGTGTAATTGGAAGAGCACTGGATTTTAAGTGAGTGTACTTGGTATTGAGTCCAATGTATTATTGAGTCATGTGGCCATGAATAAGCCATTTCAAGTGTGTAGTAGTGAGTCATGTGGCCATGAATAAGCTGTTCCAAATCTCTCATTTAGTCTCCTCCTTTCTAAAATGAAGAGACTGGAGGAGATGACTTCTAAGGTCCTTTCCAGAATAGTTCTAAGTAATGGTATTTCTTAATGTGCCTACTAGAAATAATTTGTCCACTTCTCATCAAGATTTGTATGTATATGTAGCTATATCTATATGTATGCACATACAAATTATGTGTATATATGTACACACACATATTTACACATATCTACATAGACATACATGTATATATCTAATATATGTTAAGAGAGATATAGAACAAACTGAAATGCTTAGAAAATGAAGCCTCATTTAAAATATAGTTCTGTAGCATTTGTACAACAGATATCAACAGCTGCTTGTATGAAATAATAAGGGTATGTTGGAGGCAACAAACACAAAATGCACACTGGCCATGGCTTATTTTATTGATTCCAGAAAAGATATAATACCTACTTTGGCAGCAGTAATTCCAAAGAAAGAAGAAGAAAACTTGTGCTTTTGGCACCATATTTGAAGACTTGTCCACCAATAAATCACCATGTAAAATCCAGCAGATGTTTAGTTTAAGAGGAAAAATAGCAGATCAGGAATTTAAAAATATTTATTAAAGAAAAATATTAAATATTGTTAAATGTTGATTATTTCCTTTGCACTTTTTAGCAATCTCATAACTTTTTATAAATAATTATAAACCTTTATTAAAGTCAAAATGAATATGAATTGAAATCATTATATAAGTTGAATATAGTTCAAGCTTAATATTTTACTTATGGGTTTTTTGGGTAAGGAAATGTTAATGCCAATATAAATTAAACGCTTTTAGTCTAGTTGTGTCACTTTATTCGTGGCATCACCTCTTTGGGGGCCAGTTCCCTAATTTGTGAAATGAGGTGCTTGGGCTAGAGGCCTTTTAAGATCTCTTTCAGTTTTCACATTGTATGAGTGAAAAAAAAACACTTCAAAATTCATATTTCAAAAAGTGTAAACAATTCAACCCAGCTTGGGAAATGGTGATGTGAGTACTGCCTGAGAATGAGAATTCAGGGTTGTTGCCTTACATATAAATATTTGTCAAACTGAATTTGTTGAATTATTATAGAAACTCATTGATGAAAATGATGAAGGAAACAGAAATAAATTCATTTGATTGTAAATTCTCTTGGTTTGAATAGCATTATATTTGGATCTCTCCACTAAAGCCCTACTCTGATGCTTCATTGTAGTGTATAGATTATGCACTTCACAAACCTTAGATTATGTAAGTGTTAGTTATTATTACCATTAGTAATATAGTGATGATGATGATGATAAAGGCTATGACATCAGAACACAAACTCTGTATAATCTTACAGAGAAGCTTCAAGTACAATGTCATAGGATCATAAGGCTGAAGATTTAGATTTGGAAGGGAGCTCAGAGGGCATCTGGTCCAATTCTCTTATTTTACAGATGAGGAAGTTGAAGCTTAGAGAGGGTATGTGAGTTGCCTAAGGTCACACAGTGTAACAATAACGTTTCCAGCAGCTGCTGTGGGGGTGTAAGACCGATAACACCAGCACACAGGAGGGCTGCTAGCACAGATTCTTTGATATGCTTTTCTAAGGAAAGAAACTTTAAGGGGTTAACAATCCCACTTTAATCAAACATACAAACATAATTCACTTAGTTTAGGGGTAAAAGCCAGCACCTGAACTTCAGAGCAAACACAAACAGAAAATATCAACAGAGCAAATAACACAAACCAGTATACAGGCTTCTAGCTTTCTGTCCAACATCTCAGTACACAGTTACCGGGAAAGCACCAACAACAGCTACCTAGAGTCTTCTCTGGTCAAATCACACAGCACTCTTTGAGTGAGTGAGAACCCCAAACAAAATGTTAACCCCTGAGTTTATATACCCTTCTTAGGACCTGAATGCTTCACATCTAAACAGCAAAAGGGTGTGGGCCTGGGGCTTCCCACCTAGCAAGACTTAATCAAAGGCACTTGATTGCTTTAGCATTCTAAAAAAGAAAACAGTAAAAAAAAGTTCCACCTTAAATACCATTACAGGAAGTCATTATGTAACTGAGGCAGAATTTTAACCCTTGTTTCCTTAGCCCACAGCTGCTGTACTTTCCACTGTACCATGTGGTGAGGTTCATACCTATTATCTCAGGAAAAGCCTAGCTAAGTTTGTAGAAGCAGGTGACCAGGTCAGCACCAAGGTAGTGAATTTTTCAGTTACAACACCACTTAAACGAAAACCAGCTACTAATGTCTCAAAGGTTTGTGATCTTCAGTAGTGGAGGGGATCTGATGAACCCATGGCTTCTTGTAATCCTGAAATATGTTTACATCAAGATGGGGCTCTAAAAACTGTGGGGATCAAGATGGGTATTATACAATAGTTGAGTCCTTTTCTACTTATAACACCTGAATTCAATAGGCAGTTGCTTATATGGCTTGCCCTATGCCCCATTAAAACAGAATGAAATGTCTTTTTCCCCAAGCCCAAAAGAAGTGTAAGGATATAACAAGTCAGTGTAAGGATATAACTCCAAATCTTTCACTTTCATCTGTTTTTTAACACCACACATCAGCTTTAGCTCACTCCATGTCTTTGGTTTTTGTTAGTGTCTTCAATTTACAGATGTGGAGACAGATGTCCACTTGTCTTCCATTTAGTCCCAACTTTATTTCTCTTAAGAGATGCTCAATCAGCATCTCTAAGGCTTTCTGAAGTTAAAGAATTTAGCTGAGTAAATAAACACACTTCAGAATACTGACTTTTTTTCTCTGTTGAATAACAAGGTAGTCTCCCACCCTGGCCCCCCACTTTTTTCCTTTATTCTTTGGAATCATTGACAGTGTCTGCTATCTCAGATGTCTAAGATCATGTAATCATTATGTGCTTGGATATGTGCTTTCACACCACCTTCATGCAGTAGCTCATACACCTACCTTGAGTATGAACAAAGGAGCCAGTCTGCTGTAAGAGTTCCAAACAGCGCTGCTGGCAAGAAAATTCTCAAATAACTGAGATTCCCCTGGGAAAAGAAATAGACAGGCATATAGAGTTCTGCATAGCTATTCTTTTCTTCTCTTTGTGTTTGTTTGTTTGCATTGTCTTTGATGTCCACCTGAAAGCATGAATCCCAAATATCTTAAATCCATTAGGAGAAATTATTCTTTTTCTCTCATAGCAATATAAAAAGGAATAGCTCTCTTGTCCGTGATGCCATCAAACATCAGTCAGAGCATTTGGTGCAATCAATCTATTACAAACCAATTTTATAGCTATATAATGAGATCTAATTGCTGCTTTATTAGTCTGGCTAATATTAAACGTGTCAGTAATTGCTTTGCATTCAAGTTGGTTTTCCAATTTAAATTGTGTTTCCAATACATTATCATTAACTTACATACTTATTTTATTTAATAGATTTTTCCCCTTTCTTCTTCATATTTATGGGATTTTTTTCTTGCCAGCAAATTCACTAGCAGACAGATGTGAAGATGTTCAAGGGATTGGTGTTTTGCAATGATTTTATTTCTAGGGGGGTTAGATAAGGTTTTGGAGGGATATAAATTCAGGTGCAATTTTTGCACGTCTTGAATTTGTGACCCAACTTCATGCAATTTTAGAGCTAAGAAATGGATTCAATTACTGATCAAACTTAGTTCTAAATTCCTATCATTGATAAAAAAAAATTACTGGGCCAAATGCTTGCATTTCAGTTATTTTGAGCATCTTGCCTCAAAGATCAAATTAGCATTTGATCATAGCATTCAGGGATCCTGCAAACTCATGGAAAATTTCCTTATAATTGATCCTGATACACAGAAAACACCAAACCAGGTAATGTGACCTATTTCTTTTGATTATACTATAGTGCTCTAGGAAAGTAGCCTAGGCCTTGGTACAATGTAGTCATATCTAAATGTTCAGATTAATTCTGTAGGACCAAGAACTTGGCATTCTTTAGGAAGCAGAAGATGAGTCAGATTGTCCAATCTATATGAAAGGAAATTAATTCTACAATTAAATAACTGGCAGTTTCAGTTCTAATCTAACCATTTAGTCTTTGAAATATATATGTCTTATCATCAATTTCAAAAGAGTGACATTCTGACCAAATTAGTTATGATTCTTAAGAGTGTGAAAACACACCTCAAAATTGATTGGTATTTGACTTTGACAAACAAAATAATGACCAACACAATATTCAAAGAAATAAGGTATTGAACAAGAAAATCTAATTTTTAATATGTTTAGTGAAATTCTTAGAAAGTTCTTGGATAGAGATTAAAAACATAAATGTGATTGTAGGGAGACAGAGCTACACAAGACTAAACCAAAACTGTTTCTGAGAACCAACCTCCTTCTCTTATTTATTACTGATGAAAAGAATTTGCAGCAAAAAGGAAGCAGATAATGCTATATTTTTGGTATTCTGGAATGACAGAAAGCTGTGGACATTAAAGCTGTGGAATCTAAGACCAATGCAAAAAATGTCGTGTGTTAGTTTTTCTGCACAAAACTTTATATTTTTTTGGTGTGAGTATCATTTTGTGTGTGTTATATATTATGTTAGAAATTGTACTATTAGAGGCATAGAATTGAGAATCTCTTACACTGTGAACTCAGTTCATCCTTTTTATGTACAGATATCAAGATCAATGTACCCCATCACTTCCTTTTACCCAAAATTGTGGTGAAGTAAATAAATATGAACTATTTACATTATCAGTATTTCTCCATTTTTTTCTTCCTCATTTCTTTCTTTACTGAGCCATTACCACTGAAAAGGACATTGAAATAAATAACAAAGGTTAAAACAAAACCAATCATCGAAGTTAATTAAGTTCAGCCAGCCTCAATTACATCATCTGGTGAGATATTCATCTCATCTCACTTTGTCATCAGGGACAATCATGAGAAAGAAAGCTGAGTTTTCAAGACTTTATGGTGCCTCATTCAGGTTTTCCAAAGGAGGCATTTTGGGGCCTTTCTTCTCTCCTTTTCCTCCCTCTACTGGTCCTATCTCCCAATTTTATAGGCTATGATGCTGGTTATTTGTTAAATATTATTCAGCTACTGACTTCTGAAAGATACTTTGTGTACTGCAGGTGTTGTATGATAAATGATTTTTTTACACAGGGATCTATCTTTGAGCAAAGAGGATTTTTTTGTGTATACACATATATTCATACACATATTTCTGTATACGTACATATATAATAAATTGTACACTAATTTCATATTCTATTTTATAGGACAATATGCATCTGTAGTTTTTATTGCTGACGATTACTTCTTTAACATCAGTCAAGGTAAGTCTTTGAGCATCTCTGGATAGATTGTATGTGCATTGGAAAATCACCCTGCACCAACAATGAAAATTTTAATCAGCCTATAATGCCATTGTTTAGCTATATAGATTAGGTGTAAGGCTTCACTGCTCTGGTGGTATTAAGGTAACCCATAGTGAACTGGGCTGGAAGCATTTTTTCATTTCCAAACATCGTTTTCCATGCTTGCATAGAAGCACCCACAGCCTGCTTGAAATAATAAATTATACAGCTTCTAGTGAAAAGACCTAAGTACTAGTTAGATTATATACTAGTTCAAAAAGACACTATTAGATGAAGAAAAGCAATTCATTTTGCCCCATCGTGCCTCAGTTCCTCCATTTATTAAGTGGATGGTATGCTGTTTGCCCCCTTTTTTGCTCTACTGAGTAATAATCTCTCTCAAAATGAGGAGCTGGGGGCAAAGGTATTTATGGACCCCTTAGGTATTTTAATCTTTGAGAAAGGAAAAAATCATCTATCTCTTCAAAACTCCAGTTTGGGAGCATTTGTCTCATTTGACAGCTCCACAACCAAGGCATAGTCTTTTGCTTGACTTTTTTATTTATCCAGAAAAAGGTCATATCTATGTGATGATGGACAAATAGTCAAAACATAAGCTAGTACCTAGAGCCATACATGATAAATTCAGATTCACATCGGGTCTCTATATGGAAGAATAGGATATAACCAAAGAGATTTACCAGATGGTTAGCATGACATTATGAACACTGGAGATAGCATTTGAGATGTCCTTACCACCTGTTCAGCTCATGTAAATAGACTTGGTCAATCCAACCCAAAAGAATATTTGATTACGTATGTATGGAAGGCAGTAGAGTAGTCAGACTAGGCTATTTGGTATTCCCTCAATATTCCCTGAATTTTCTCCCCTTTGCGCTTTTTTCTTGATGTTCTATATGCTTGGAATTGCCTT
The DNA here is from genome assembly GCF_011100635.1 of Trichosurus vulpecula. Classification (NCBI taxonomy): domain Eukaryota; kingdom Metazoa; phylum Chordata; class Mammalia; order Diprotodontia; family Phalangeridae; genus Trichosurus; species Trichosurus vulpecula. The sequence continues at coordinate 230,407,574 of NC_050579.1, read as the reverse complement.
TCATGATCCTCAAGAACTCTGCCTGTTGAATTTCTACCATGTTTTAAATCCCACCTCATATACCACCTCTACTATCAAGCCTTCTTTGCTCTAATGTTCCCCCAAACTTTGAGCCCTCTGGCACCTTATCTAAACTCATTTTATGGACTTATCATATGTGATTTTATATTGAAATCATTGAATATGTCTCACATTTCTAATAGACTCCAAGATGTGTGAAGGAAGAGAACATATCTTATCATTTTAATTAAACAAATATTTATTAAGCATTTTTTTGTGCAAGGCCCCATGTGAAGTATTTGGGGTACACAGATAATGATACAGTGTCTAATACAAAGCTCTTAGCTTTTGGTTTTTGGTTTTTACTGGGGAAGAGAAGGGTGAAAAGAGAGAGATTTTGAGAAGGTGGTGAACACTATCGTCACCCAGGAGAATCAGAGAACGCTTCATGATGGAGGTGATGCCTGAGCTGAACCTCGAAGAGATGAAATCTAAAATATAGACATTAGGAGGAGGGCATCACACCATAAGGGGTGACCTAAGAAAGTGCACACACAGGTAGTTCAGGGATTAACTAGAAGACCATTGTAGTTGGAACACAGAATGGGTAATGTTGAGGACAGTAAAATAAGATGGAATCATAGGATTGTGGATTTGGGACTGGAATGCCTAAAACTAGAGGTCATCTTGTTCATTCCTCTCATCTTCTAGGTGAGGAAACAAAGGGCCAGAGAAGTGAAGAGACCAGCCCAAGTTCATAGAGGTTATAGAGGCAGGATTCAAACTCTGAATCTTGTATTCTTTTGACTGCATCATACTGGCTGAAATCAGATTTTTTGAGGGCTTTAGATTGTAAAGTATAGCATTGTATTGTTAATGTGTTTTTGCTTAATTTGAACATCTTCCCATCCATTAATAGGCCCATGTGACCTGTTTAAGTCACATGGAAGCCTAAATCCCATGAAGCCTATGGTGGGAGGCGCTTACTGAATGGGTGGAGCAGGAAGGGAGGAGCAGAGCTGAGGAAGGTGGTCAGAGCAGTTAGAGCTGAGGGAGAGAGAGGAAGCAGACAATCAACTAGCTGTGAGTTTTTGTCCGTGGGAAGGCCCTAGCAGAGGGAAGGCTTAGGAACAGCAGTACTCCCTGCAGTGATAATGTGTATAAATTTCTTTGTTGCTGGGATGGATTTGGCTTTCTGGTGTTGGGATGTGACTTTCTGGTGTTTGGATAAATGTTTTGGTTCTATCTTCCATATAGAAATTCGGTTATATTTTGTGATTCAGAACTATGCTAGCATATTCATCGTTGCCATTGGCGCTGCATCACATTGGAGATATAGGCATTCTAACTGAAAGTATAGCATTTAACTCCCTTAGGTAATAGGGAGCCATTAAAGATCTCTTGGTAATATAAATGACATGATTACAACTTGCCTTAAGAAGTTCATTTTGATAGCTATATGAAGGAAAGATAGGAAAGGGTCAATACTGCAGGCAGGAAGAACTTTGATGAGGCTATTGCAGTAGTCAGGCATGAGATAATGAGAACCTGAATTTGGGTGCTGATAATGTGAATAGAAAAATGGTATGAATGTGACACATGTTGTGGAAGCAAAATCAACAAGTCTTGGCACTGTTTAGATATGAGAGGGTAAGAGGGCAAGTAATAGGGAAGATTAAAGCATTAGGAACCCAGGTGAGTGGGATAATAGTGGTACTTTTGATAAGAATTGGAGAATAGAGAGAAGGAGCAGGTACAGTTTGGGACATATTGAGTTTTGGAAGCTGGTGGGACATCTCCGTGAAAACAAAGGAGGAATGTGGTATTTCAAGCATGGAGTTTAAGAAAGAAATTAGGGCTTGGAAGTAAGTGGTGTAAAGTCAAAAACTGAATCTTGGGAATTGTTAAGAGGGTAAGAACATAAAGGCAGAAAAAAGGAGTGACTAGGTCAGAGTCTTTTGAGATTTTCATGATAGGAGGAAATCAGTAAACCAGGAAAGGACGTCGAGAATAAATCCATTTAAAATTTGTACTTCTACCAGAGTCTAACACCTGGTTCTGCATGTGTGTGGTTAATAAGCATATTTTTATTTAGTTGAATTTCTCTCAGTTCAATTTGTAGTTTTATTTAGAAAGCTTCTGACTAATTCCTAGCCAGGATCTTAAATGAAAAAAAATATTTCTTGGCTCTCTGTGCATCAGATTTTCCTTTATCTTTAGCACCCTTTCTGTCTCCATAGAGACTAATTGCAGGAAAGAGGAATGTCAGGCCAAAAAATATAATGCCATTTGGAAACACTTGCTTTGAATGAAGCAGTTCACAGACATGGCTAGTATAGAGGATCATGGATTTAGAATCACATACTCAGGACTAGATAGGTCTTTAGTGGTTTGCTATTCCAACCCTTTCATTTTCCTGATTAAAACCTGAGACTCGGAGGTGTTTGGTGACTTGCCCATGGATACACTGGTGGTAAATGGCAGAGACAATATTTGGATCCAGTCTTCTGAATCTAAATCTAGTGATCTGTCCACAGCACCATGCTGGTGGACTCAACTAGTAGGGACCTTAGAAGTCACCTAGTCCAACCTTCTAATTTCACAGGTGAGGCAACTGAAACTGATAGAGGTTAAATGATATGTGTGAGATCACAAAAGTAGTAAAAAGGGCTGTGGTGTGAATCCAGCTTGCTCCACATACAACACATTGGTGAATAGACCAGGCTATAGTATGATTAGTCTCTCCTGCATGTGAATGGAGGGAAAAAAAAGAGTCAGCATCTGGAAAGCACTAACAGTATTTGAGATTTTTTCAGAAACTAAAAGATTCTAAGTGCCCCAAACTGTAGTCAGGACACTAGCCTTGGTGCTGATAAAAGTAGCCAAGCTTCAGAACAGGCAGCTGCTGGCCGTGGTGCTGATTGGGCTTTGCCCCGATGGTTGTTACACTACTGAACAGGAGGTAAATCGGCACTGCTCCCACCTCCATGATGCCTTCAAGAAAGCAACTGCTGGTATCGAGCTCTTTTTTGAAGATAAGGTAGTGGTTCTGCTGCTATGGTACATAGAGGAGGAAGGTGAAGACTGAACACCCTACCCTTTGCTGATCATCTAAACTAGTTCACCTTCATTGTGCTGAGAGTTATTTCAGACCTGAGAGTTCTGAGGACCTATTCAGAGAAATAAAAATGACAACAATGACAAGAAAAATAATAATATTGTAGTTCACACTTATGTAGTGCTTCATGCTTTGAAAGCACCTTACGTACATTAGTTCAGCTGGTCCTGATAACGCTTGTGGTAGAAGGTAATGCAGTATTATTATTCTCATTTCATTGAGGCTAAGAGAAGCAAAGCAATTTGTCCAGTTAGTGCTGACCTAAATCCAGTATCCTTTCCTTCATACCACACCTACCATTACAGGATTTGGTGATATAAAATTTCATTCACCTTGCTGTGAGATATGTATTCCTGCTCTGTAATACGGGAGGTTCCAATGGATTGGGGCTGTTTTTTATGCCTTCAGTGCACCTCAGAGGGTCAGTCTCTTCCTGGGATGTTTTCAGTTTTTTGTGACCCTGTGAACTAGAGTTTTTAGAAGCATCATAATATTACCAAATTCAAGTTGCTATGAAATAGAAATAGTTTTATTGTGTAATGACTTTGGCTAAATGAGTTGTGGTATGTATATCCAATGGAACTGTGCTGTAAGAAATGATGAGCAGGATGCTTTCTGGATACCCTGAAATGACTTATATAACTGTTGTAAAGCAGAGCAGAACCTGGAGATCACCATACACAGAAATGGCAATATCGTAAAGAAGAGCAACTGTGAAAGACTTAGCTACTTTGATCAAAACAAGGATCCAAGACAATTCAAAAAGATCCATGATGAAAAATGCTATCCACCACCAGAGAGAGAATTGATAAACTCTGAGAACAGACTGAAGTGGACTTTTTTAAACTTTGTTTTTCTTGCTCCTTTTTAATGTATATTTTCTTCTAAAGCATGGGCAATATGGAAATATGTTTTGCATGATTCACATATATAATCAATATCATATTGTTTGCCTTCTCAAGGGGTTGGGGAGGGGTAGGAAGGAGGGGGAGAATTTGGAACTCAAAATTTAAAAAAATGAATGTTCAAATTCTTTTACATGTAATCGGGAAATATTTAAGGGAATATATTTAAAAACTTTAAAAATATTTTTAAAAAAGTTGTAGGTTCAAGACCTGCATATGACACCTACTAGCTGGGTGACCTGTGTGACCTCTTTAAGAATGCAATAGAGGTGCTCAGTAAATCCCAACTGATTTGTGTTAGCAACAATAAAAAGCAAGAATTTGAAATATGCTGTGACTTAATTTTTTGTATATGTCAATGGGCCAACTGGATTTAAGGAGGTGGCATACTTTTATACATCTGGGTTTGGCTACATAGTCATACTTTTAAATTTTTTTTAATAGTAGTGAGACAATATGCGTATGATAGTGAATGGATGGATGGCTTCTGAATCAGAAAGATCTGGGTTCAAGTCTGGTCTCTGATACATACTGGCTATGTGATCTGAGCAAGTCACTCTTGGTACTGCCGCAGCATGTGTCTCCCTCACCCCTATCTCTCCCTTCTGACTTTCCTCTGTTTATCAATAATATTATATTCTTATTGGCACTTACACTCTGATCAAAAGTACCTTTGACTCCTGCTCCTCAAGATGCTAAATTGTGGCAAGTCTTCCTTTATAACATTGTTTAGATCCATCCTTTAAATTCCGCTGGCCTTTTCTCCCATTGGTGAGTACTTCATGGAACCTGCATTTAGGTAAAAGACCCCAGACCAGTCATCCCATATTCTCTTGGCTTAGCCACCATGCTGCTTCCTGATTTCTCTCCCATGAATCTCTTCTTTTGCTGGTGAGCTTTTCCTAAAATCTCCATTGGGGAGGGATCTAGACTAGCCATCCCCAAATCTCCAAACTTAGCCACCATACTTAGAGTCATATATGATGCCTGAGCGAATCTCTCGTCTGACACTTTTTAAAGTCATTTAATTTGCCTGGCCTCAACTTCCTCATTAGTAAAATGAGGAAATTGAACAAGACAGCTTACATAGTCCCAATTAAAATTAATTTTTTTCACTTGAATACTGGAGGCAAAAAACCCACCTTCTTCACTATACACTCCACATGATCTATGGGCAGGAGGCATCCGTTTATACAACAGTTGATTCAGTTTTGCCCTGTGCATGATCTCCCTAGTCTAATTCATGGTGACTTGTTGGGACTCAATGTTGTTCTGAATGAAGTTGATCGGGGGAGGAGTAAATAATTATGCACCTCACCTTCTGCACTCCTCATCTTCAAAATTGATGTAATGCCTTGGTGTCATTTGATAATCATATTTTCAGGAATGGTTGATCAGAAAAGTTTCTAGCATCATGAGATGTTATACAGTTCATTCTTTTTCAGGTAGCAGTTGAACTAGTAGGCCTCTGAAGTCACTTCCAATGCTGACACTATGATTCTAATTCATGTTCTTACTTCCTCAAATCTGAATCATTTCTATAGCCCCCTAACTCATCTCTCTGCAAACCCTTTCCTCTTTGCAATCATCCTGCCCAATTCCTTCTTCAGGCCTTCATCACTCTTCCTTTTAAAAAAGTTCTCATGACTCCTGGATAGCCATATCATAAAGTCCAAACTCTTCAACCTGGCATTCTAGGCCCTCCACAGTCTAGTCCTTGACTACCTTTCCAAACATATCTCTTGCTGTTCTTCTGCCCTACACAACCCTTCAGAGAATACTCTGCTCCAGTTGGATTGACTTGTTCACTGTGTCCTGATGCTGGCTTTTGCATTTTCATCCCATAACTCTGTTCACACTAGGCTCTCTGCCTGGAATGATTTTCTTTCTCCTCTCTATAACAAAAACCAGCAACAGTATTTATATAGCACTTTAAAGTTTCCAAAGTGCTTCAGAAATTTTTTCTCAACCCTGGGAGGGAGGGAGATGTTATTATTATCCCAATTTTATAGTTGAGGAAACAGGCCAACAAAAGTTAAGTGACTTGCCTAGGGTAACATAGCTCATAAGTGTTTGAGGTTGGATTTAATTCAGGTACCCCAATACTCTATTCACAGCACCTCAATTCACATAGAACTCCATATTATTGTCACATCGTAATAAGCTAAACAATTTAAACTTTTTGGTCAACTAGTAATAGATAATTTACTGGAGCGGAAATGTTTTACTTTATTTGCATAGAGTAGCAGATAGATAACATTGCCCTGCTTCAATATCAGAGCCAAATCTCTCCTCTTTTTTTCATCTTCCTGTAACCATCCTGATCATGCTCATTCTCTAAATGTATATGAAATGTTGGTGTTAGTTTACACACGATGCTTGGGATGTCTTGCTTTGTAGAGTTAGTTGTCTTTTTGTGGGTATATTCTTTGTCTAACATTCTATTGTAAGTTCCTCGAGGGTAGGAAATAAGGCTTATATATTTTTTTATTCTCACCTCCAGCTCTTAACAGAGTGCTTTGCACATAGTAGATGCTCAATTTATGGATTGATTGATTTTGCCGATTGCTGGTAGGTCCCACTCAACCTTAATGTTGCTCTGGGTAAAAGAGTGCTTTCTAATTTTCTCAGTGGAAAACATAGTTATAGTTTGCATCAGTAGTTCCTCTTTACAATTTGTATGCTTTCTTTCTTTCTTTTTCATCTTTTCACGGCAGAGCATTTTAAAATGCTGTGATCATTTATCTTTTGGATGGAAGGCTCACATTTGCACATATCTCACATTTCTCCTGTGTACATTCAGTTTTTTTTTGTTCCAAGCTCTTCTATCTGATTTACTAGATAATTTCCAACATTATAGGGTCATAACATGTTTTTTTCTTCTCTGTGTCTTTAAAGAGGGTACCAGAAGAAGAGGTCTTTCAGAGAAATTAGACAGACTGGCAATAAATATTATAGACACCATAAAGAAGAGGGCAATTTGAGTCCCAAAAGTTCATGTGCTAAACGGTTGTGAAATATCCAGGGGAATCTAATATCTGTGAGAACCAATTTCTTTTGATTGCCTGTTAGTTTTTCAAGGCATAGGGCATGACATCAAATCTAAGGTAAAAGAAGCAAACTTGGGCCTGTGTAGTGATTGGAGAAAAGGACTGGGAGGCCAAATTTGCTGGTTTTATTCCCTTACCTATCCCTGTGTCAGAGAGTGGTTGGGAATGGCCCCAGGGAACAGCAGAACATCTTTCCCTGATGAAAGCTACCTTTTTGGCTCATTTTCTTACCTATAAAATGGGGTCTTGGCAAAGAATGCTACCTAGTATCTAAGATGACTCTTTCCCTTATGTCTCACTACCCCAAGTCCTGCCTCATCATCTCTTGCTCATGATTCTGGCTCTGACAACACTAGTCCTTTCTCTGTCGTGAATTCTTGGTGAAATACTTCAACTCTGCACTATGTTTTTTACTTGAAGCCTTTGCCTCCTTATATTACAAAGCACCATATCCTTCTCCATTATGACCTCTTTCTGTCCTGTCTCTGATTATGAGGTGGTTCTCCTTGTTTTGGAAAACTCTCTACATTCACTCTTGGCCCCATAGTCTTCATCTTCACTCCAGGTTATGCCTTCTATCATTCCCTATTTTCTCTCTCTGTCTCTGTCTCTCCCCTTCCCTCCTTCCTTCCATCTCTCCTCCTCCCTCCCTCCTTCCATTTCTCCCCTTCCCTCCCCCCCCACTCCATGTCTGTCTCTGTCTCCCTGTGTGTCTCTCCCCCTCCCTCCCTCCTTTCATCTCTCCCCTTCCCTCCAACCCCCACTCTCTCTCCTCCTCTCCCTCCCCCCTCCCTCTCTCCCTCTCTCTCTCTCTCTCTCTCTCTCTCTCTCTCTCTCTCTCTCTCTCTCCTTCTCACTTTTCACTCTCTCTTCCCCTCTCCTTTTCCCCCATCCCCCCCTCTCTTCCCATCCCTCTCCCCCCTCTTTCTTCCCCCCTTCTCTTTCTTTCCATCCCTCTCTCTCTCCCCTCTCTCTATGTGTCTCCTCTTTCATCTCTCCCTATCTACTGTCTCCTTCCCTGCTTCCTACAAATACACTTATGTCTCTTCTATCCTAAAAAACAGCAAGAACACTCTTATTTGATATGGCCATCCCTCCTAGAGTCCTTTATCCTAGAGTCCTTTCCTTTTGTGCTACACTTTTTGAGACAGCGATCTTCAATATGTGCCTCCCCTTTCTCTTTTCTCACTTTCTTCTTACCCATCTGCACTCTGATTTCTGACCTCATAGTTCAACTGAAATTACCCAGTCTAAAGTTACCAGTGATCTCTCAAGCATCAAACTGAATGGCCTTTTTGGAATCATCATTCTCCTTGAACTCTCCGTAGTCTTTGATACTGTTGGTCATTATCTCCTTCAGAATAATCTCTCCTCTCTAATTTTTCCTGATACTGCTTTTTCTTTGTGCTCTTTCTAATTATCTGGCTGATTCTCAGGATTGTTTGCTGGATTTTAATCCATGCCATGGCCAGTAACCTTGGGCAACACACAGGTTCTATTCTGAACATCCTTCACTTGACTCTCTATACTATTTTGCTTTATGATCTAAACAGGTATCATGAGTTCAATTATCATCTCTATTCAGAGGATTCTCAGATCCTTATATCTAGTCCTAGTTCCTTTACTGAACTCCAGTCCCACATCACCAACTGCCTTTTGGACACCTTAAACTCCATATCTGGTAGACATATTTAACTTAACATGCCCAAAATGAAACTCATCTCTGCCCACCCCCCTGCCCCAAACTCTACCCTCTTCCTGTTATTGTTGAGAACAACACCATCCTCCAAGCTACTCAGGCTCAAAACTTTGATGCCATCCTCAACTTCTCCCTGGCACTTACCAACACTTGTAATTCATTGCCAAATTTTATCCTTTCTATATTCACAATATCTCTTGTACAGAGTCCTCTGCTCTCTACTTTCACATGGGCTATTACAATAGCCTTCTAATTGATCTACTTACCTCACATCTTTCCCCATTCCAATTTATTCTCCATTCAGATGCCAAAATTGTTTTCCTAAAGTACAGGTCTGACACTGTGATTTCTCTACTCAGTAAATGCTAATGGTTCCCAATGACTTTCAGGATAAAATACAAATTCCTCTCCTTGACATTGAAAGCTTTTCATAAGCCTTTCAACCCTTTCCTGTCTTCTCAGTCTTCTTACACTTTACTCCCCTTCATCACCACTATCATCCAGGCACACTGTCTTACTTGTTGTTAATGTCACCAGACACTACATCTCCCATATCTGGGCATTTGCATTGGCAGTATCTCATGCCTGCAGTGCTTTACTTCCTCATCTCTACCTTTTGTTTCCTGGGCTTTCTTTACAATTCAGTTCGAACTGTAACTTTTATAGGAAGTATTTCCCATTCTCTCCTCCTCTCTTCCCTATTGCCCCCTCCCCAGGGCCTTCCTTCTAAGATTCTCTCCCATATAACCTATAGAGATATTGAATGGTCATAGTTATTGATATGTTTTTTCTGCTATTAGAATGTGAATTTCTTGAGGGCAGGGACAATATTTTTGCCTTTCTTAAGATCAAATCCCCTATTTAGTGCTTAAAGTCCTTCACAATCTGCCCACTTCCCATTCTTCCAGTCTTTTGACACCTTACTGCCGCACCACATACCCTGAGGTTCTGTGACTTGTCTCCTTGATATTCCTTGAATAGGAAACTCTATCTCCCAGCTCTAAGCATTTTAACTGGCTGTTTCCCATGTGTGGAATTCTCTCTCTCCTCAAATCCACCTCCAGGATTCCTTCAAATTCTAGATAGAACCACCCCTTCTATAAGAAGCTTTTCCAGATTCCCATTAATTCTAGTACCTTCCCTCTGTTGATTATCTCAAATTTAAACTGTGTATAGGTTATATGTGTATATATATATGTATATATATCTATGTACATATAGCTATTTGCATGTTGCATCCTCCATTAGACTATGAGGTGCTAGACAACAGAAACTATGTTATCCCTTTCTTTATACCCCCAGAACTTAGCAAAGCTCCACATGGTAGGTGCTTAATAAATATTTATTGACAGATTGACTTTTTCTTATCCCCAGCACATAGCATAATACCTAGAACATAGTAAGTGTTTAATAAGTTTTTGTTTACTACTGAAACTTTACTCAGGATCAGACTCAACCAGCAGGATGTATAGAATAGCTTAGAAGTGATCATCAATAGGTTCAAGCATGTCTCACCGGAATGAATTAATGAACAAAGACAACACTGCCTATCTAACAAGTGCTTGGGAATAGAAGGTTGAACTGAATAGAATGGCTGAATTGAATGATTACCTTCTCATCGGGAGATATTTCAATACCCCCTCACCTCAAATATGCATGGTTTCATCCATAGGGATGTTTTTTCACTAAAAAAAGGTTTTAACCCTTCTACAATGAAATTAATGCTCTTCTGGCCTTACTTTGACCAAAAAAAACCCTTTTTTACCATCCTGGTGATAAATGTCTTTTCATTGGCTGAGTTGGTGTTCAGATGAAGACGCACAGTTTTCACTGGGCCCTTACTCAAAACCTTTCCAGCTTGATAGAACTTGACAGAGTTGGCCCTTATGGCCTTGTAGGGCCCAGAATTTTCTGTATATCATCATAAAGCAATGAATGAATCATTGAATAACCATAGTGACAATTAGCATTTGTAGAGCACTTTAAGCTTCACAAAGCACTTTACACAAATATTACCTCATTTTGTCCTCACAATGACCCCAGGTTGTAGGTATAATTATTGTCCCCATTTTACACATGAGCAAACTGGGGCTGACCGAGGATAAGTGGCTCATCCAGGGTCACACAGCTAGTAAGTTTCTGAGGCAGGACTTAAACTCATGTCTTCCTGACTCCAGGCTCAGCATTCTATTCACTACATCATCTGTTGTTCAGTCATTTCAGTTGTGTCCGACTCTTTGTGGTGCCATTTTCTTGGCAGAAATTGGAGTAGTTTGACTTTTCCTTCTCCAGCTACTTTGAACAGATGAGGAAACTGAGGCAAACAAGGTTAAGTGAGTTGCCCAGGGTCAGATGGCTAGTAAGGCTGGATTTGAACCCAGGTCCTCCTGACTCCAGGCCCAGCTCTCTAATCATTGTGCCACCTAGCTCCCCACTACACCATCTACCTGCCTCCTGAAAGACTCCTGTATGACCAATACTAGGCTAAATCTTTGATCTCATTATTGTAGGAATTCCTTCCAACTGTATAACTTTCAACGTATCCAGGGCTATCTATCCTTGATGACGCTCTCACCCATATTCTCCTATATGTTTGTAACAACAATGTTGCTGGCAGCTGTTGTGGAGGTGAAAGACCAACAACACCAGCAGACAGAAGGGCTGCTAGCACCTGTCCTTTGATCTGCTTTTCTAAGGAAAGCAACTTTAAAGTGTTGATAATCTTACTTTAATTAAACATACATATATCAATCATTTAGTTCAGGGGGGAAAGCTGGCATCCTGAACTTCAGAGAAAATACAAACAAATTATAAGCATACTTTATATAAACAGAGCAAATAAACACTAATCAGCAGACAGGCTTCTAGCTGTCTGTCCAAGCAATACATAGTTACCAGAGAAGCACCAACCTCTGGGTTGCTCCTTGACAACTGCAACCCAGCATCTCGTCTGGCCAAATCACACAACACTCTTTCAGTGAGTAAGGGCCCCCAAACAAAATGCTAACCTCTGAGTTTATATACCATGTTCAGGGTCAAAGGGCATTACAACCATGTGACTCAAACCTATGTGAACTAGGCTTTCTTGTTTCTTAAGCAAGTCATCAAAGACTCCCGGATTTAATCAAAGAAACAAAGGCACTTAATTACTTCAGTGCTCCAAAAGGGAAAAGAGTAAACAAGTTCCACCTTAATTACCAATATAATGTTCATCCTAGGGCATTCACCTAATGTGCTGGAGTCTTTTTGAGCATTTTCTTGACATGATACTTGTGAAGGATGTGAGTTACCTATATGAGATAGGGGCAATATACTAACCCCTGCGCCTGTGTAAGTTAGGCTAGCTTTTCCTTAAAAGGTTTTATAAATACACACACACACATACATATATACATATATATACATACATATGTATATATATATATATATGTGTGTGTGTGTATGCCAGTGTCTGTGTCTCTCAGTGTGTATGTGCATGCATGTATATGTGTGTATACATGTATATGTATATATAAATATACATATGCATGTGTATTATATTTATATGTGTATAGCATGCATCTATATACATATACATATATATGTATATGTATATGTATGTGTTTGTGTGTGTGTGTGTGTGTATGTATACAGAGAGAGATTTGTTGCCTTAAGAGACTAAAGGCTTAAGCAGTTGACATCACTTTCTGATCTAAGTACAAAATAGCCAGGATGTTTGGTCCATGATGGCTAATGAGGAAAAGGGTGTTTCATCAGCTTGACCAAGTGGAGGTATCCTCAATTTTTATCCTTATTGCATATCCTTCCACTGTATAGCTAAATAAATCATTTTGTTAACTGTTGAATGACCCATATCTTCTCTTCCAGGCATACATTTCTTTGGTGAAATCCTTTGTATCTTCTATGAATTCTTTGTTTTTAATGTGATACAGGATGGTTGTACCTGCAATATCCTTTTCTAGTGTCCTCGAAGCCTCTAGTGTTTTTCTTATTCCTACCCATATTCTGTCACTGACAGAATATTGATTTGACAAAGAAATTCTTTATTTTGGGGAGAAACTTGGAAATATCAAAAGACCTTTGTAATTTCAGCCCAGTGAATTCAATATAGCAAGATAATCCAGAGCAATTTCAGGAAGAGGAAAGGCTTATCCACTCACATTTCAAACATCTTATGATATTCATGATAACAGTGCAGTATTTGGAGCCAGAGGACCTGGGTTCAAATCTAATTACTATCACTTAATTACCTGTGTGACCTTAGGTAAGTCACTTAACCTCTTTTGGCTTCAATTTATTCATTTGTAAAATGAGTACATTGGATTAGATGATCTCTAAGTTTCCCTCCACCTCTAAATCTCTGATACTGTGATCTTATAGACAATTATGCAGATAATAACTGATTCACAGGAATGAAGGGAGAAGTCAGTCAATAAACACTATAGCAAGCACTGTGCTAAGTACCAGGGTTATGAAAAGAGGTAAAAGACAGTCCCTGCCATCAAGGAACTTGCAATCTAATGGGGGAGAAAAAAGTGAACAAAACGTGGGAAAATATATACAAGATAAATAGGAAATCATCAAAAGAAGAGAGGCATTTGAATTAAGAGCAGTTGGAAATGACTTCCTGTAGAAGATGGGATTTTAGTTCGTCCTTGAAGGAAGTCAGGGAAGTCAGTAGGCAGATGTGGAGAGGGAGAGCATTCCAGGCATGGAAAACAGAGAAACTACCTAAAGATGAGAGATAAAGTATCTTGTTGGTGAAATAGCCAGGGGTCCAGTGTTACTGGATTGGAAGGTATTTGGCCAAGAGAATGAGTTTCAATAAAACTGCAAAGGTTGGGGATGGGAGGACTAGGTTGTGAAGCGTATTAAATGCCAAACAGGATTTTGTGTTGATCCTGTAGGTGGTGATAGGAGTCACTGGAGTTTAGCAAATAGAGGGAGATGAAATGGTCAGATGTGTATTTTAGGAAAATCACTTCGGTGGTTAAATGGAAGATGAATGGGAGTAGGGAAAACCCCACCAGCAACTATTGCAGTAGTATAGCTACAAGGTGAGGAGATCTTGCACCAAAGTGGGAGCAGTATCAGAGGAGAGGCACTTTTGAGAGATGTTGAAATCAACTGATTGGATATGAAGGGTGAGAGATAGTCAGCAGTCAAGAATGACTCCTGGGTTGAGAAGCTGAAGGACTGGGAGGATGGTGGTACTCTCTATAATAATAGGGAAGGTAGCGGGGGTAGGGATTAGGGAGAAAGATACTGAGTTGTTTTGAACCTGTTGAGTTTAAGATGTCTACTCAACATCCAGTTCAAGATGTCTGAAAGACAGTTGAAGATTCAAGATTGGAAGTCAGCGGAAGGATTGAGGCAGGAACGATAAGTTTGAGAATCGTCAACACAGAGATGGTAATAAGTTTCGTGACTCAATCACTGCAGTCTTTCCAAATAGTAATGTTTAATATAAATTCAGGATTATGACTATGATCACAAAAGTTAATATGAAAAAAGAAGTATCAAAACTCATGCTGCTATACAGACCATTAAGAATTTCTCTTTTAAAACATATCCAGAGGTTGAACAAGGAAAAGGGAAATTTCCACTGCATGACGAGTGGGGAAAATGTGTGTCTGTGCATGTATATGGGTTGGTGCGTTTATGTATGTGTGTGTTTGCATTTGAGTCTCAGGACACTTAACATTTGGTCAGGCCTAGTTTTAGCTCCAGAATAAAACCATATTGAGAGAAGTGACCTTCTCACCTTAAAGGTGATGATTGCTTAACCAATCACAGATTTTTACCCTGGGGCCATCGGGTAAGTTGGGAAGCAGATTTCAACAACTGTGTCCAGCAATACAGTCAGCTCCATTTTCTGGCTTGTTTTGTGTAGTAGGGATTCTTGTTTTAAATGTAGCTCTTGAAGCATTTGTTCTAATTAATTTTTTTTTCTTATTGGTTTTCGCTATTCTTTGTGTTTTTCAGAGGAAATGTTTGCTGGCCAAAGCCACCTTTCCCACCCTCAGAAAATGAAGGTCTCAATTGGAAGTGACTGCATTGTAGACCTTACCCTGATGATAAATATGAATGGCTAGTCAATATGAACTAAAGACTAAAAACCAGCCAAGGTATTCCGTCAGCCCAGAGTTTCCTGACTCGTTTTTTCAGGAAGAAAGAGGGGGTAGCTAATGATCACAGAATCTCTGAATTGAAAGGCTACACCTAGTCAAGCCATGGCTTGAATAGAAATCTCCTATATGACATCCCCAGAGAGGGCTTATCCAGCACTCCCCTGAACACCACCAGGGACAAGGGACTACCTGCCTCTAGAGATAGCCCATTCTATTTTATTTTATTTTGGGGGGGAGAGGAAGGAAGGCAGGGCAATTGGGGTCAAGTGACTTGCCCAAGGTCACACAGCTAGTAAGTTTGTCAAGGGTCTGAGGCCAGATTTAAACTCACGTCCTCCTGACTCCAGGCCCGGTGCTCTACTCACTGCACCACCTAGCTGCCCCCAGCCCGTTCTATTTTAAACCTTAGCTCTGATGCTTTTGAAGACTTTCCTAATATTGAGCCAGTATTTGCCACTCATTTCTCCTAATTCTGCCCTCAGGGACCTTGCAGAATAACAATCCCTCTCATACAGCAAAGCTGCAAATACTTGAAGGCAGTTATTTTATCTCCCAACCTTACCCCCAAATCTCACTTTCCATTATGGGGAAATGTCAATTGAATTGATTTTCCTCTTTGAGGTCAAGAAGACAAAGTGAGACACTTGCAGTGGAGAACTAGGTCTTCACTTTGGTACCAACCAGGAATCTTCATTGAATCTAGGTCTTAGCAGGTGTATTGACACGTGAAGCTGTGTTCTCTGATGTGTAACTCCAGGCACTGACTGATAGTTCCAAGCCCTTTGGAAACATAAAATGTAGAAATGGTCTAAGGCAGGGGTTCTTAATACTCACTAAGTGGTCTTTGGATAGATTTCGGGGGTCCATGAATATAAATGAGAAAAATGCCTTTCTTTTCTCTAAACTCTAACTGAAATTTAGCATTTCCTTCAAATGTAATAAAAAATGCATTATTTTATTATTGTTTTATAATTGTTATTTTAAAAAACACATTTGGGTGTCCATAAGCTTTACCAGACTGCCAAAGGGTCCATGAAACACAAAAAAATAAGAACCCCTGATCTAAGGCCTACCCTGAGACTAAATTAAGAGTAATGTTCATGCTTTGCTGGGAGTTTAAACCTAAAATCCACAGGAAGGCCCATTTTCCTTCAGTGGCTAAAAGTGCTCAAGGGCAAGCTAGGCCTGGACCCTGAGTCTAATAATAATAATGGCCACAATAATAACTATTATTATAATATAGTATAATATGTGCATAATGTGATAATATAATATAATTATAAATAACATTAATGATTAATTATAATAATTAATAACTAACAGTAGTAATTATTGGTGTTAATAACATAATAATTAACACTAACATTTATCTAAGGCTTTGTAGTTTTCAAAGTACATCCCTCACAAGAATCCTATGAGGTAGGTTTTGGAGGTATTGTTGTCTCCATTTTTATAGATGAGAAAACTAAGGCTCAGAAGCATTAAATGCCTTCCCCAAGACAACATAGTACCATAGAAAAGCACCAGCTCCGGAGTCCCAGAACTCGGGTTCAAATCCTCCCTCTGATTTTTACCTGTGTGAACTTGGATAAGGCACTTAAAATCCTTGGGCCTCAAATTGCCTCATCTGTAAAATTAGTGGTTTGGACTAGTTGGCCTCCATGATCCTATAAGGTAAGTATTTTCACCTCTGTCTGCCTCAGTTTCTTCCACTGTGGAATAGGGATAATAATAACACTTACCTCCAAGAGTTGTTGTAAGGAGGAGATACCATTCGTAAAGCTTTTAACATCATGTCTGGCACATATTTGGTGCTTAATAAATGTTTTTGTTTATTTGTTTGTTCATCCTACCAACTTCTAGGAGATGTTATGAGGCAAGCTCTATATAAACGCACACTATTAGAATGTTTCCATGTAGGGCATTATATTAACAGAACTGAATACATTTTACTATAAAGTTTTGATATGCTTAACCCAGGAGAGATAGCAGGAGACTGGAGAAACAAGGGTTTGATGTGTGCTGCTGATATTAACTAGACTTATGTTTAAGAGAAAGTTACTGAATTTCTATGAGACTCAGTTTTCTCATCTGTAAAACGGAGTTAACATAATTTCTATTATTATTCCAATAAAGGTTATAAAATAAATAGCCTGAGACATGCCATGTTGAGTTGTGAATGATAAGGCACAGGTGGAAAAGTTCCAGGCCTGGAATTGAGATAGGCCTCAGCTTAAATCCCACTGCTGACATGTGGAAGTTTTATGAATGCTAAGATAACTCTTAACTTTTCTGAACCTCAGTTACTTTATTAGTAAAGCAGAAACAATCATAATAATTGCACTTTAGGTGTCACAGGTCTATTGTAAAGAAAGTAGTGTGTAAACCTTAAAGTACTTTAGAAATACAAGTGAACCTTAGAGCACTATAGAAATGTTATTCAACTATTATTTATTGATGCATATATATGGTATACATGATATGATACATACTATATACACTATGTGATATATAGTGATGTGTGAGGAACTCTGAGGATTCAAAGAATGAGTGGGTGTACAGATGAATGAAAAAGCATTTAAGTGCCTATAATGCACCAGTCACTGAGCTAAAGCCTCTCTGCTTGCCCTCATCCTTATGACTGCTGGAAAAACATATAGGCAGGTTCCAATTAATGTGAAATAATGAATCCCTGAAATGGTTGCATTATTTGAATTCATATTGTGAATATATACACACTGGAACCAATTACCACATTTTACATAATTTATAACTGTAAATAATGGAAATTCTAATGCCTATGACCACTTCAGAGGATGCATTATTTGAACTAATCAGGACATAGCCATATAGAAGAGTGAAGACCAGGGAAAGACTTTTGGTATGAGAAGTCACAGGAATGGTGGGTGATGCCATAGGACAGTCAATTATAAGCCATTCCCAGAGACAATGGTAGTATTGGTTTGTTACTGTTCCCAGTCCAAGGAAAGCTCCTGGAGTGGGTACGGGGTGAGAAGAGGGAGATATGAGAATATCTATTGATAGTTTTTGTTTCAGTAAATGTGGGAATATCCTTGACTCTTTAGATCCCCACAAAGTCTTAGAATATCAGAGTTGGGGCAGAAAACAAAGTGTCTGGGGGAGATGAATGTGAAGCAAAACTTGAGTTATCTGGCTAGATTATAGTAGGTTAGGTGAGTTCGTACTCATTAGTCACCATTTAGGGCTTCTCAGTCCCAGGGAAGAGAGTTCCAAAACTGAGAACATTCATTTCCAGGAGGCGGTGGGGGACAGGGGTGTTTGTTTACGACCTCTGGAAGTCTGGTCCAGAAGCTCCTGTTCCCATTAGGTAAAAGGGAGCAGTAGCAGGGTAGACTGCAAGATGTCTAGGGAGGGTTGGATAATAAAAGGCAGGCTTGCCATCACAGAGCTTGCACTCCAGCAGAGAAGATGTTTGTTAAAAATATAAATATCAATCAGTCAATAAACATTTATTAAGTACCTACTATATGCCATACACTATAATAAACACTGGGGGTACAAAAAAGAGGCAAAAGATTGTTCCTGCCCTTAAAGATTTTGCAATCTAACTGGGAGAGATAATATGTGAATAACTATATACAAAGCAAGCCATATACAGGACAAATAAGAAATAATTAAAAGAGGAAAAACACTGAAATTAAATGGAATTAAGGAAGGTTTCCTATAGAAAGTATTATTTTAGTTAGGACTTAAAGGAAGCCAGGAAGGTCAGTAGTCAGAGAGGAGGAGGGAGAGCATTCCAGGCATGGGGGTGGCCAGAGAAAATTCATGAAGCCAAGAGTATCTTGTTTGTGGAATGTCCAAGAGGCCAGTGTCACTAGATCAAATGATACATGTTGGGAAATTAACTGTAAGAAGACTGGAAAGGTAAGAGGGGTCAGGTAGAATATTAAAATGCAATGAGCAATGGCCAGGAGTTCAGAGAAGGGAGAAAGAACCTGGAATAAATAGCTGGGTCTTAGACTATTATCAATGGCTTAACAAAATAACTTCCCCAGGCCATGAGCACATCATCATCTGTTAATATGCAATGCAGACTATATTAATCATTAGTACATATCATTAGTACAAGTCATAGGCTAAGATGCATTATACTCAGAATATGGTGTCTGTTGTCTTATGTGCTTATGAGCTTAATTTTGTCCTCATGGAGGACACAAAAGAAGGCAAGAACTTGCTCTCTGCCCTTGAAAAGTTTATGGTCTAACTCATGAGATGACATACATAACATGACATGAAACTACTGAACAATACAAGACAGGGTATAATTGCACATGTTTTGTGTGATACAGACTATAAGGGCTAAGTAGATAGGATGGTACATACAGATGTACTGGATATTAATCCTCTGAAGGCCTGGGCTCTAATCTTGGCTCAACCACTTGCTACTAGATTGACTTGGGCCAAGTCCTAGAGTCTCTTTGAGATTCAATTTCCTTATTTGTAAATCTCATACAATATTCAATCAAAGTGTTTATTAAGTACCTGATATGCGCTAGGCACTGAACTAAAGATAAACAAGACACAAAGACAAGAGTATGACAGTCCCTTCCTTCAAATCAAATCAACAAACATTTATTAAGCACTTACTATGTGCCAGGTACTATAATAAACTGAAAAAGAAAGGCAAACAACAACAAAAACAAAAACAACAATCAAAAAACAAAATTCAACACTAAAATCAAAAATTTGTCCCTGCTCTCAAGGAGTTCACACTGAGATAATCTTGAAGGGAAAGTACCAGGATTAAGGAGGATGAGGAAAGATTTCTTATAAAGGTTGTTTTTTTTTTTTTCTGAGACCCGAAGGAAATCTAGGAAGTCAGAAGTCAGAGATGAGGAAGGTGTTAATTCCAGGCATGAGGGACAGCCAATGAAAATGCCCCATCGCATGATGGAGTATCTTGTTACAGCAATGGCAAGGAGGCCAGCGTCACTATTATATAGTGTTCATGGGAGTGGAGAAGGGTGAAGAAATAGGGGTGGCAGTAGAGAATCAGCTATAAAAAGACTGGAAAGGGAGGAGGGGACCTGTGAAGGTTATCAAGGGCTTTAAAAGCCAAACACAGATTTACAAAGCCGACATTCTAGTAACGATATTTGTACCACCTACTTCATGGAGTTTTTGAGAAGATCAAAACATATAATGAATATGAAAATGTTTTGTAAATATGAAGTATATATAAGCTGTCCATCTCTCTGTGTCTGTCTCTGTCTATTCTCCTTCCAAGGCATTTCTTTTTTCCCTGATAATTTTATTGTTTACATTTCGAACATAGCAAACTCCATATGACATGAATATTTCTGTATATATAAAAGAGAAAAAGGATTGTATATATGAGACCATTTCCATATAGATTGATTTTCACTTAAAATATACAATACATTCAACATATAATTTTAAAGCTGTTTTGTTTCTCATGTGATTTTTTCTGGCCTTTCTTCAGCTCTCTTCCATAAAGTTAAAATGCTTCAGTGGCCCCCTTTTCATTCTTTTTTTGTTACTCTATTTCTAGCCTCCCTCTTCTTCCTGTGCCTTACTCCCAAATTGCAAAAGAAAAAACCCAACAAAACTTTGGTAATAAATATGAAATAAATATGAATAGGGAAGCAAAAAAATCCTACATTGACTGTATCTGAAAATATATGAATGTACATCTTGTTCTGCATCTTGAATTCTCCAAGACACTTCAGTGAAAGGGTGATCAGAGAAGGTTTCATGGTAGACACAGGTTTTAAGATAGTTTTCAGAGGAAATGAGGCCTAGGGAAAGAGGACAATGGGTTGGTGAGGTCCGCGAACCTCCCCAACACATACCTGTACCCTCCTTCCCCAATGACTATTCAAAAGACCTTTACTGGCTCTGGAAATAAAGTCCATGAAAAATGAAGTCATTAAGCTGTACTAAAAGTCAGAACCTCAATTTTCTACCTGCATTTGCTATTAGTTCCTTTGCCATCACAACTTGGTGAACTGTCAGAGTGACTCACTAAACCTCTACTGAACTAATCAACCAGAAAAACAAACAAACAGACAGATAAATGAATGAATGAATGAATGAATGAATAAGCAAATAGATAGATAGATGAATGAATGAATGAAAGAATAAATAAGTAAAGCAGCGCTAAGCCCCAGGCTTTTTACTTCAGCACATCTGTGAGCACCTTGCACTCTCTAGGTATCTTTCTTTTCCTTGCTTTTGTAAATCCCAGAGTTTGATTATTTTTCAGGGAGGATATTTTGCTTTCAGGCACAAGGACTCCCTAGTATCCTAAATTTTCTCTCCATCCATCTCCCCTGTGGCCCAATCTTAAAGGATTCCATGTCAGATTTTACTGTATCTACCCAGAGTTCTCAGACTGTAACCTTCTACATCCTCTTAAGTTGCCTGGTGGTCCTTGCTTTTAAAAAAATCTTTCTCAGTAAAATAATTTTTTGGTAGTTCGATTGGTATGGCACTGAATAGATAGATTAATTTAGGTAAAATTGACATTTTTATTATATTAGCTCGGCCTAACCATGAGCAACTGATATTTTTCCATTTATTCAGATCTGACTTTATTCACGTGCAAAGTGTTTCATAGTTATGTTCATATAGGCCCTGGGTTTGTTTTGGCAAATAGACTCCCAAATATTTTATAGTGTCTACAGTAACTTTGAATGGAATTTCTCTTTCTATCTCTTGCTGTTGGGATTTGTCAGTAATGTATAGGAATGCTGAGGATTTATGTGGGTTTATTTTATATCCTGCAACTTTGCTAAAGTTGTTTATTATTTCCAGTAGTTTTTTACTTGATTCTCTAGGATTCTCTAAATAAATCATCATATCATCTGCAAAAAGTGATAATTTAGTTTCTTCTTTTCCTATTCTAATTCCTTCAATTTCTTTCTCTTCTCTTATTGCTACAGCTAACGTTTCTAGTACCAAATTGAATAGTAGGGGTGATAATGGACATCCTTGTTTCACCCCTGATCTTATTGGGAATGCATCTAGCTTATCCCCATTACAAATAATGCTTGTTGATGGTTTTATAGGCATATGAAAAAATGCTCTAAATCACTACTGATTAGAGAAATGCAAATCAAAACAACTCTTAGATACCACATCTCTCCTGTCAGATTGGCTAAAATAACAAAACAGGAAAATGCTAAATGCTGGAGAGGATGGAAAATTGGAACATTGTTACATTGCTGGTGGAGTTGTGAGATGATCCAGCCATTTTGGAGAGTAATTTGGAACTATGCCCAAAGGGCCATAGGAACGTTCATACCCTTTGACCCAGCAATACCACTTCTAGGGTTGTATCCCAAAGAAATCACATAAGCAGGAAAAGGACCCATATGTACAAGGATATTTATAGTGGCTCTTTTTGTGGTAGCCAAGAATTGGAAATCAAAGGGATGCCCATCAATTGGGGAATGGCTGAACAAGCTGTGGTATATGAAGATAATGGAATACTATCGTGCCATAAGAAATGGGGATGATACGGACTTCATAACAACCTGGAAAAACCTACATGACAAAATGCTGGTGAGCGGAGCAGAGCCAGGAGAACACTGTACGCAACCACAGATATATGGATTCTGTGAGGACCAACCCTGACAGACTTTGCTCTTCTCAGCAACACAAGGTGCAGGTACAACTCCAAAGGACTAATGATGGAGAATGCTATCTACATCCAGAGAAAGAACTATGAAGTTTGGATGCAGATTGAGGCACATTTTATGCTCGCCTTTTTCTCTTCTCTTTTGTTTTTGTTTTTGGGTTGTTTTTTTTTTTGTTTTTTTTTTTTTGTTTCTGTTTCTTCTTTCTCGTGATTCATTCCATTGGTCATAATTCTCCTCCACAACTTGACTAGTGTATAAATTAATTCAATGTGAAGTCATTCATGGTAGTTATATGAGATTCCATGCCATCTTGGGGAGGGAGGGGGGAGAGAGGGGAGAAAATCTGGAACTCAAAATTATGTAGAACCGTTTGTTGTAAACTAAAAATAAAAATAAATATTAAAAAATAAATGAACAATGCTTCATTCTGCAAAAAAAAATCTTTCTATGTTTCCTTCAGTGTTTCATATCCATTGTTTCATTAAAGTGAGTCCTCTCTACCAGCACAAATCAGAATCCCAATATACATTCCTTAGTAAATGAGTTCATGAGTTTCCAAGGGCTAAAAAAATCCACCACTTGTGATCACACTGGGGCTGGTGAACTTGTGTAAACTTTGCTAAGCCTGGTTCTCTTGTGACATTGTTGGGTTTGTATTTCAAGACACGCCTGCAAAAGTTTGAGAACCTCTGGTCACTGAAGGTGTCACTGAATTACAGATTATGATAGATAGATAGATAGACAGACAGACAGAGACAGATAAATAGACAGATGACAGATAGATAGGCAGGCAGACAGATAGATAGATAGATGGAGTTGTGTACTAGTATTATAGACAATAAAACAATAAATCAAGCTTCTGTTTGTGACATTTGCCATACACACACAAGCACACACACATATCTATAATACTAGTACCTAAGTGTGTGCTGGTATTGAGGTGTCACTGAATTGCAGAATCTCAGAGTAGGAAGGTAGGAAACCCTATGGGCTATCTTGTTCAATCTGTACCTGAAAAAGAATCTACTCTATTTGCTTAAATTTCCCCAATGAAGAGGAACCCCTTAACTTTGAAGGCAGGTTGTCTCACTTTTGGACACTTCCAATTCTTAGGAGTTACATCAAGACAAACTTTGTCTCTGCAATTTCCAGGTCCTACTCCTATGTTCTGGGCTCTGAAACCAAGCAGAAAAAGTCTAATCCTACTTTCAAATTATGGCTTTTAAAATACATGAAAACAGCTATTATGGGAAGATCCTAAGTCTTCCCTTCTTCAGGCTAGATAAACCTAGTTCTTTGAAGCAATCCTCACACAGACTAACCTTGAAGCCACCTTACTTCTTTGTTGTGCTTCTTTGTATACACTCAGAGTATCAGTGTCTTTAGAGTGTTGTGCCTAGAATTGAAAAGTCTTCCACATGTGGTCTGACTGGGGCCAAGCCCTATAGCACTATTACTTCCCTAGTTCTAGACATCATATTTCTCTAGCTTCTGTTTTTAATAGTATTTTACTTTTTCCAATTATATGTAAAGATAATTTTCAACATTCATTTTTTTACAAAATTTTGAGTTTCAAATTATTCTTTCCCCCTCCTCTTCCTCCCCTCTCCCTAATATGGCAAGTAATCTGATATAGGTTATACATGGTCTAGTTTTAGTTCTTCTGGCTATCATTTCAGACAAATGTAGGCTCACCTCACTGACTTCTGTGACCTCCAGATCTTTTCAGATTAATTTCCATCTATTTGTATATCCCCAATCTTGTACTTGAAATATTAATTTTATATCCCTATCAAATTTCCTCTTACTAGATTTGTATTTGTATTTGGAATAAAATTTCTTATAGTTCATCAAAATAACTCCACTAAATACTTTTAATTATACTCATTAGATAGCATCTGAGGCCCCTTTCAGCTCTCAAATTCTGGGATTCTTTCACAAACTCTGAAGAAGCACCAAATCAGTCAGTCAGTCAATGAGTATTTATTAAGCACTTCCCCCATACCAGGAAGCCTACTAAATGCTAGGGATGCCTAGCATCCCTGCCCTAAAGCCCATATGGTAATTGGGGAGACAACATACAAACAACTGTGGACATTTAAGATGTATACAATATAAAGGAAAGGCACCAGCATTGAGGTGGGGGTGGGAGGGAGGGCACAGGAAAGGCCT
Source organism: Trichosurus vulpecula (assembly GCF_011100635.1). Classification (NCBI taxonomy): domain Eukaryota; kingdom Metazoa; phylum Chordata; class Mammalia; order Diprotodontia; family Phalangeridae; genus Trichosurus; species Trichosurus vulpecula. The sequence goes on along the minus strand of NC_050579.1, from coordinate 230,382,850 downwards.
TCTACAAAAGGTGGTATTAATGTCCTTGTTTTAGAGTTTGGGGCATGGAGGCGACCCTGGTAGGTAATGGGTTCCACCTCACTAGACATCTTCAAGCCAAGGCCAGATTGGATGACCATGTGTCACATAGAAGAAGACTATTATTCAGTGATGGGTTAGGCTAGATGGCCTTTACATTCCCTTCCAACTGTGGCATCCTGTGATTCTTTGAAGCTCTAATAGCTTTCCCTCAGATATCAAAATGAGAAACATCATAGAGGTGGTATTATTTCTTGCTACCCCCTGGACAGCATAGATTCCCATATTTCCCTTCTCCTTCCCCTACTCTCTCATTTATTAGAGCAATATTTCCTGGTCATTCTGACCCTGAATAGGGCAAAAATTCTTCTGAAACAAGGATTTCATCATTTGTTTCAGTCAGGACAGATCTAAACAGTTTTCCCAGCTCATTCCAACCAAAACAAATCCCATTTGCCTGCATTGGCCAGATAGGGAAGCTGAAAGCAGGTTTAGGAGTCCAGCATAATCTGGCCTGGCCATAAATGTTCACCCTCATTAAAGTGATTTAGCTTTCTCTTGGATATAACTGGGTAGTTTACCATTCACCCATCTATCCCTTCTAGGTTCCTGAAGGATATGCAGGTCTCTGGGGCCTACAGTAGACCAGTCTTAGAACTGAAGCCTCATGCTTCCTTACCTAGAAATGCAGAAACTGCTTTCAAGCTGCCACAACCTTGCAGCAAGTCACTAAGAGTGCCAGCACAACTGAGCTGTTGATTTATTTTCCTTTTTGGTGACTTTAAAATGAAGTTTTGATGTGTAGGGCATTGTTCATCGTGTAATTTTTGACCATCGATAAGCATGTTTACCAACATGGATAATACGTACAATAAGTACAGGCTCTTTTGTCCCAGGAAAACCCTAAAGAATGAGGCATTGTATACTTATGGCCCCAAAGGAGTAAGTAATCTCAAATCCTTTACTTCCCTTTATACATTTGACATCAATGAGTACAGCTGCCAAAGCAGAGGAAAGACAAAATAGACCAACAAATTCTTTATTGAAAATTAATTTAGGGACAACGTTTTCACTGTGAAAGGACAGATTAAAGTGGATTTTTAAAATCCATTGCATATTATTAAATTATAATGTTATTTTAAAAATATTTTATATATGTTCTCCTTTATTATAAACTTGGCAGTAAAAGTCCTATTTTCATTATCCTACCACGATCAATAATAATTTATTGCCTACTAAGTGTCAAGCAAGCACTGTTGTACCTGCTACATGCCAAATTGTAGAATTCTCTTGTTCTTTAGACTTTCTTAAAAGATTCCTGACCCTGGTTCTGAGATTATATCTTCAATTTATTTCAGATTCCTGGGATGTAATTTACCTAAACTTGAATTCACTGGCAGTAGTTTGGGTTAGCAATAAGGACGTTGGTCTTGGAGTCAGGACAAAGGGGTTGAAATCCTAACTCCAATAATTGCTTGCTGTACAACCATGGGCAAGTCACTTAACCTTAATGAGTCTTAGTTTCCTCATCTGTAAAATAGGGATGATACACTATCAGTAAAGTCGCAGTTAGGAAAATGATTTGTGCATCTTATAAATGCCTTCTATTGGTGATCAGCCAAGTTAGAGCTTGTCACATAGGGCCAAATTCAACATCAACTAATATTATCTTGCCACCTGGTATCCTCCTGCTATCTATGCAATATTGGATGAGTCACTTACCTTCTTTTTGTTCCTGTTTTTTCTTTCTGGAAATGAAAGTAATGTATCCCTTTAAAGATGATCTGGGGATAACTGAGATCACATAAAGTATGATTATAAAATGATGAGACTGATTGCCTTTAGAGCCTGGAGCACAACCTTTTAAGTTATCTATCATGTTGGAAAATCTTCATTCTTCCTGAATGGATTTAATTTTTGGAAATATCCAGGATTTGCTAAGAGCAAAAAATTCGCCATTCATCCGGTGGATGTGGTGGGTAATTGAGGTTAAAAATAAAGTGTGATTATCAAGTCACGTTCTGAGATTGCTGTTGGGTATCTTGTGAACTGACTCTGAAAGTAATTACAAAAGAAGAGTTCCAAATATGTTCTGAGCAATGACACCATCATGGGAATAAGTACATAATCTCTTAAGGTGACTATTTTGAGGGGGAAAAATTTATTATATTTTACTCTGTTCCCAGCTAAGAGTTTTTCAGGATGGCCAGGCACAGATAGGTTGAATTGGCATCTTTAGAGGGAATACTCATGTCAAGAGAATGTAAAGTCCTTGAAGGCAGGAACTATCATTTTCAAAAAATTATATTATGAGCACCTAGCACAGTGCCTGGCATGTAATGGATATTTAACTTTAAAAACAAATCACTAGTATTAAAAATGAAAAGAGTGAATTTACCACTAGCGAAGATGAAATTAAAGTAATTATAAGGAGTTATTTTGCCCAATTATATGCCAATTAATTTAATAATTTAAGTGAAAAAGAAGGATATTTACAAAAATATAAATTGCTTAGATCAGCAGAGGAGGAAATAGAATATCTAAATAGACCTATTTTAGAAAAAGAAATTGAACAGGCCATAAATGAGCTTCCTAAGAGAAAAGCACCAGGACCAAATGGATTTACAAGTGAATTCTATGAAACACCTAAAGATCAACTAATTCCAGTATTTTTAAAAAAATTGGAATAATAGGTAAAGAAGGGATCCTATCAAACTCCTTTTATGAAACAAATATGTTACAGATACCTAAACAAAAATAAAAAAATAGTGATGAAATCACAGATTCATTGCAATAATTATATAGTTTTTAATGTACTTGTTTTTTCATTACTGTTATAACCATTTCTCACAAGTGGGAGATCTTAGGATGAAAGGGCCACTATCCAATCATTCAGGTTGGCAATTTCAGTATCATCCTCAACTCCTTGATCTCATTCACTTCCACCCCATCCAGTCAGTTGTCAAATATTATTTCTATCACCACCTTGTCTCTCTCCTATGTCCTCTTCTCTCTAATGATGCAGCCACCACCTCCCTGGTTCAGGAGCTCATCATCTCTCTTCTAAACTTTTACAATATTCCTCTAGGTGGTCTCCTCTCCCCTTTCCTCTCCCCTTACCAATCCATCCTCATCATAGGAATCAAAGTGATTTTCCTTAAATGTAGATATAATGAAGTCACTATCCTCATTCAGGTCCTGTAGTTCCCCATTTGTTCTAAGATGAATTGTAAATTTCTGTTTGGCTTCTAAGATAGCTTCCAACTCTAAATCCATGATCCTTTGATGACTAGAATGTTACCCCTTTTTTTCTTCACTTGCTGACTGTTTATCCTTTAAAGCCCAACTTAAACATTGCTTCTTTTTTTTTGGAGGGGGGAGGGCAGAGCAATTGGGGTTAAGTGACTTGCCCAAGGTCACACAGCCGGTAAGTGTCAAGTGTCTGAGGCCATATTTGAACTCAGGTCCTCCTGACTCCAGGGCCAGTGCTCTACTCACTGTGCCACCTAGCTGCCCCTTAAATGTTATTTCTTCCTGATACTTCCTTATTAGCAATGATTGAACCTCAGACCTCATGTAGTACTTTGTCTTAGGAACTTTTTACTGGACTTCACATGTTTCACGGTAGATTATAATCAGTGGTGGATTGGAGCTGATTCATACAGGCTCCCGAGAACCAATTGTTACAGTTTCAGGATAAGCATTTATACCTCATAGGGCAATCAGATGGCACCGTGGATAAAAAGTCAGACGTAGAGTCAGGAAGATTCATCTTCCTGATTTCGAATTTTGCCTTAGATGCTTACTAGCTGTGTGACCCTGGGCAAGTCATTTAGCACTGTTTGCGTCAGTTTCCTCATTTGTAAAATGAGCTGAAGAAGAAAATGGCAAAGCACTCTAGTTATCTCTGCGAAGAAAATCCCAAATGGGGTCACAAAGAATTAGACACAACTGAAAAGTGACTGAACAAAAGCAACTATTTATATCTCAGAAACTGACAAATGTCATAAAAAACACCCGGTTTATTGTTTTGTTGATTTTTATACACTTGAAAAAGTGATGGAGAAATTGTTAATAATGAAGATCAGACTTAAAAGTGTGTCATATTTAAAAAAAAAAAACCCTGGTAGTTAAACGTTTACTACCACACTCCTGCTTATGCTTCTCTGTTTGGGGACTTATCTCCCTCCTAGACTGTACGCTCCATGATAATAGGTACCATATTGCCCTTGAGCTTTGTATCGCGTCCTATAACTCATATAATGTTCACAGTAGACATTTAATAAATATTTGCTACTTTCTCAGCTCTCAGTGTTTTCATTATAGAATCTATGAGCTGGAATTCCCTCCTACTAACAACATTTCTAACAAGCTAGCCCCTCTTTGAGTGGAGGCTTTACATGTTTGCTTTCAGCAGTATGGCAGTAATCTTACCCTCTGAAAAGCACAAAATGGGAGCCATTGAGACTTATCTCACAACCAGTTATTTGGAAAACGTGACTATGAGCAATTGTTTCTCTTTCCTTCTGGGTAGACACTTTGGATTTCCTTGATGGCAGCTTTTTACCTGCAGTAACCTGAGGGAGGTAGCATAAGGGAAGCATCAGTGGAGAGAGAGCTATATTTGCGGTCACAGGACTTGGTTTAGAGAACCAGGCCTGGAGTCAGAAAGACTCGAGTTCAAATCCATCTCAGACACTTACTAGCTATGTGACCCTGGGCAAGTCACGTAACCCTGTTTACCTCAGTTTCCACATGTGCAAAATGAGCTAGAGAAGGAAATGGCAAACCATTCCGGTATCTCTGCCAAGAAAACCCCAAAACGGGATCACGGAGAGTCAGACACGATTGAAAACAACTAAAATCTACTACTTACTGTGTTTATGTCCTTGAGCAAATCACTCAAACACTCTGGTCTTTAGTTTTCTCATCTGTAAAATGAAGGGACTGAATTAACATCTCTTCTGGCTCAAAATCTATGATACTACAATTATTTAACTGCTTACTTCTAGTTATTCAGTAGTGGTCTGGGAACTCAAAAAGTTCCCTCTTTGAATTATACGTTGTTACTTTATAGTCATCGAGTATTTAATATAGACATAGTTCTATGTTTGACCTCCGTTGGATGGTTTTCACATTAGAGCAAGATGAGAACCTAATCTGAGTTAGGGGACTTAATTTCTACTCATTAACTGTAACCAGTGAGCTTTTTTAAACTATTGGTAAATGTTTAACAGCTGACTTTCTGGGGGGGAAGTACATATGACACATTTTGAAGTTTGTTCTTTATTACTGACATTTTCTTCATCACTTTCTTGTCTAGACAATTAAAACAAAGCAATTAATCAAGCCCTGATTTGTAGTATTATTGCATTTCTAAGGTGTAAGTAGGGCAGCTAAATGGTACAGTATGGATAGAGAATTGGCCCTGGAATCAGGCAGACCTGAGCTAAAATCCAGTCTCAGACACTTAATTGTTATGTGATCCTAGGCAAGTCGCTTAGCCCTGTTTGCCTTGGTTTCCTCATTTGTAAAATGAGCTGGAGAAGGAAATGGTAAACCACTGTACTGTCTTTGCCACGAAAACCTCAGATGGGGTCACAAAGAGTCAGAAATGACTCAACAATAGCAAAAAAAAGGTATAGATGCTGACCTTGAAATTTTAACAATCAGCTCTCAGGAGCTCTCTAGTATGATCTGGTTTCAGCACAACCTTCTGTGTGACCTTAGGTAAATCATTTCACCTCTCTGGGTCTCTGTGACTTTATTAGTCAGTGTTACATAGTGGAAAACACACCAGGCTTGGAATGTGATAACAATAAAGCTAGGCTGTCTTTCACTGACAGGGTCACCTAACCTCGGTGAGCCTACTTACCTCTCAGAGATGGGAGAAAAGCATTTTGTAATCCTTAATGTGTCCTATAAAAGTGAGTTATTTTTATTATCTGACAAAATGAGGAAGTCTGACTAGATGACCTCCAAGGTCCCTTCCAGCTCTAAAATTCTATGATTATACAACTGTAACCAAGTCACTTCAGATCTCGAGCCTTTAGCCAATTTTCCCATCTTTAAAGTTGAGAGCCTGAGGACCCCTGCTGTACAATGCCCTTGAAATGTGCAGCTTGGAAGGCTTCATATCGGAGTTGCTATAAAAACTTAGCTCTCTTCTCCTAGATTATAAGCTCCAGTAGACTATAAACTTAATGAGGGCAGGGTCATGACTTAGTTATTCTTTTTGCTTTTCCTTTCTCAGTACCTGGTTTGGTTACAGTGCTAAATAAATGTTCATTTTTTTGTACTTTGAAAGGCAACTTTGCTGAACTTCAGAAATCATCTTCTATTGGAAACAATTTGACCCCTGCCTAACTACATTACCTGACTTTGCATGCCATCTAGGGAAAGGGAAAATTGGCTTGTATTTTATAAATAGTGTAAAAAGTAAGAAATTTGACTTAGCAGCTGGTTTGTATCAAGACAGGAAAAGTCACGTGGAGAATTAAGCAGTCATCCTGTGAATATGATCCATGTAGACAATTAATTAGGCTAAAGCAGATTTGTTTTCCTTATCAGCAAGTATTTTGACCTGAATGTTCTAGGAAAGTGCCCCATTTCTGAGACCACTCATATAGGTACATCAAGTTCTCCCTTTTTTCCACTTTACTACTTTTTTTTACTTTCCGTTGAAATATATTGTAGAACCCAAATTCCATCCTCTGAAGAGTATGAGACTTGCATTGATTAAATGAACTTTTTTTAAAAAAAATACTATTTTTCTAACAAATTCACTTTGTTCCCTTCAGTCATTAATCTGCTTGCTTGAATGAGGACCCCAAATCCAAAGATTTCGAATACTCCTAATAAAATAAAAACAGCCATTTATAGTCCTAGAATAACAGACAAGTAAGTGTCTAAAGAAAAAGTAGGAGTTCTTGAGGTATACGTGGGACAGGTTTTCAGGAACACTTTAAAGCAAGTGCCACGCCATAAATAATGCTGAGGCTAGCACCACTGAAAAAAAGAAAAACCTGATAGTTTAGCATTTTAGGAGGAATAAACCTGGTCTTTCGATATCCTGTGTGCCTAAATGAAACTGCCCATTTCCTAATCTTCCCAGAGTAGTTTTCTTTGTTTCTGGTCTAGTAGACTCAGCAAGACAATAAGTAAACTAACTGACAAGCTCAGTCAGATCTCAGGGCTCACTTGACAGCAAGAGTTCATATAAGTTCTGGGCAGGCTTCAAGGGTGTTCCCTAGACTTGCTTGAATTTGAAGCTTGTAGGATAGTTTTGTTCTTAAATTTGTTTGGTGATCATGAAAAAGAAATAGAGGAGGGAAAAACAATTTATTGTTAATGTGCTTTGAGATCTTGAATTAATTGCCTTGTATACACCCATGTAATTCTCCTTACAATGGGTTTCAAGGGGTCTAAGCCACCATTTGAGGCAAATAACACGTCCTGATCCTTTGAAGGGCCCAGGGTAAGCAGAAAAAAATCTCTAAAACTTAATCCATGTCATTGTGTCTAAGTAGTGAAGCATATGTAGGGTTAGGCTCCTACAATTACTTGCTGATAGGGTACACTGACTACCAAAAGGCCTTCGAGAGGATGGCATTCTAAAGAAAGCCCTTTCAGCCCTTATACCTCCGGCTGCGATTTTATGATGTCAGGAGAACTGGCCTGGGCTGGTGTTCTGATGGCACATTTTCTTAAGTAGCACAGGTTCAATGTTGGCTAGTTCACTGGTGATACTGAACTGCCTAAAAGGGACCAGAAATCACCAGTCCCACTGTACATGAGGTATCCCTGCTTGCTTTAAATGAATGATATGTTCCAATGTCCAATTTGCCACTGAATTTTAGGACTTCCCAGTTAGTGGCACTGAGCCTTTAAAAGAATTCCTGGGGTAAGGTGTGGCAATTTAGAAACTGGATTTTACCTTCAATCCAAAAACTTGAGACCATTCAGATATTCTCAAGGCACATTGCTCAAGACTAACCTTTCAGACTTAATCCAGATTAGGATTAAAGTTTAATTAATAAAGAAATTTGGGTTGCTGGGAAAGGTATGAGTAATTTCCATCTGGAGTCTATTATTTTTTATGAGCAACTAGAACCTATAAAGTATTCATTTATCTTGTACCGTGAGAATTTGGGTCCAATTAAATTGATATCTGTTGAAATTCATCTTTATCCCAAATGAAATTTACCTTTGATCCATAACAAGAAGTCAAGTCAGCAGATATTTATGAAGCGTTTATTACATGCCAGGCCTTGAGCTAAACGCTGAGGATACTATGAGTGGTAAAAATACTTCTCTCAGTTGGATAGGTGCAAATAAAATGATAGCAATGTTTAACCTACCACAAAGCGTTGCTCTAAAGATCAAATATCCTTTGCAAACCTTAAATCATGACATGTATGTCAACTGTTGGAGCAGCTGCTGCTATTTAGGAAAACAAAGTAATTCTAAGGTTGGCAGTAAATTAATTGTTGATATGTAAATAGATGCTCCTAATTATAGTCTCACGTATCTCTCCATTAACAGAGACCTGGCAGGATCTGTTCTTGGGGAAAACAAAAACACAAACTTTACATGCATAGTGTTTGGGTTTCTCTATGAGCAATTTTCTATGTGCAATCTATCCCACAATTAATAAAACTGCTTTTCTTTCTTTGTCTGTTGAATAGTTAAGATTTTTTGCTGAATAAAACCTCTTTGCTTCCTTATTCTGATTGCTCTTCACCTAAACCAATTTCAAGGTGGCCTAAGTTAGGGTATGATTCAGTGTTAAAGCAGGGTGGGGAGTTGAGGAACATTGCAGATACTTTTTAAACTCTTCAGTCACAGAGGTTCAGAGTTGAAGGAGCAGATTCTAAGGACTCTCCAGAATTCCCCAAAAGTCCTGATTAAAAGGGTTTCCAAACTGGCCAAACACTAGACTCTGTATATTTAGGGACTTAAAAGAACAGTTGATCCTAGGTAAAACCATGACATTGATCAAGTTCCTATATGACTCTTCCTTGCCACTCTATTTGTACCCCTTACCATCCTGTTTCTACTATTCCTTCTGGTCTCAGATACCCAGGGCTATCATTTTTGTCCCTTGGTTGTCTAATGCCTCACCCATGGAAATTACAATGTTGCCCTCCCTCCCTGGTCATCATCCAATGCTCATCGCTTGTTTTACCCTCCCATGATTAGAACAGACCCTGGAACATAATGGATGCTTCATAAATACTTGTTTATTGATAAAGAAAATTTATCTATCCAATGACTCGATATTATGAAAACATTAATTTTTCAATATCAAAAATATTTTTATTATCAAAATTGTAATTTTTTTTAAAAAGCTAGATAAAAGTAGCATAAATAAATTGTATTTAAAGATAATAATTGGGGAGCAACTTCTAAGTCAATAAATGCCTCAGATACACTTTAGTATGTTTCTCAATAATTCTTACCTTTTCATCAGCTCCCCCTGTGTCCTAACTTGGAATAATTAATGATGATGATGATGATGATAAAATCTCTGGGTTGCTGAGAATCAAATGCCACTGGGCTGCTTAACCTCAGAATCAAGTGTATCTAAGTGAGAGTCCCCCGACAACAATCCTAGACAATCAAAGGAAACCATTCATGTGATTTTCTTTATTTACAACTCCCTAAAGGAACTCCCTAAAGATTTAAGTCCTTTCTCTCAGAGTTTTGCGTGTCTCCTTTCCACTCTTGAGGGGCACATTAGGGCAAGAGAAAATTAAGCAAGATCATCTCTACATGGAGGATATAGCTCTAAAACAGTCTCCTCCAAAATTAGATTTTCTCTAGTTAGAAAGAGGTCATTTTCCATTTTATTTTTTTGGGGGGAGCATAATATCTCTTCCTTTGGCTATTGCCAACTGTGACCGGTACAGTGAAGGCAGAGATAGCAGTGTATAGTCCCTAATACCAAGAAAAGATATCAATGAATCCTGCTTAAATGGTGACAATGATTAATCACAGAGTACTTAACACAGGACTGGGTGGCTTAAGAACATTAGAGATTTTAACATTAGCCAGATCACGTGCTAAAATAGCAGGGTAGTTAGAACATAAGTAACAAACAGCTTGGTGGAATGGTCTCATAGAGCACCAAACAGATGTGACTGGTGTATTCTCAAGACCGTGATGGAATTCCTTTCTCATCATCTTCTGATATCCAGAAGATTTCTCAGACTGGGAAAAGTGTTCTACAGAGTATCATGGTTTTATCTTTCTAGGGCCAAAGAAGAGAACATTATTGAGAATGGGTGAGTCACATAGTCAGAGTGTCCTTCAGGCTCAACTGCCCTGTTGCCTGTCTGAAGCATCTGACTGAGGCTTTCACCCACATTTCCTGAGTGCTGGGGAAGCTTCTGACACATATTTAGTAGTTCTTTTAACAAAATTTCTGCAATGACTTGAGGTCAAAAAAAAAATTCTTGTGTGGAACTTCCAGATCTCTGCTACAAGTGAACCTGAACCTCTTATGCAAAAGGAAACATTTCTTTAATAGAATTTTGAACAAAGTTTGAGCAATGATTCAGAAGGGTTTCATTCCACTGGGCTTTCCATTTGGCCCCTCCCTTCCCACTGCATAATGTTCATCCCTCCATTGTATCTCCCTTTTCTACCTCCAACAGAGGAGAAAAAAACTAATAATAAATGTTTGTATAGTCCTTTAAATTTGGCAAAGCACTTTACGCACATAATCCCATTTGGGCATCTTGACAACAGTGCTGTAAGGTATTACTCTAAGTATTGCCATTTCCAGACAAAGAAACAGAGAAGTTAAGTGACTTACTGATTATCACACAACATAGCCTAGGATGTGAACCCAGTTCTTAGTGATTCTAGTTTCCAGCATTCTATCCATTATTCCATGCTGACTCTCAGGAATCAGAAATATTCTTGCTTCTCATGCAATTCTGAGTGACTTCACTCAATATTTTATAAAGATGTAACTCACAATTCCCAACATCATTGGATGTTTTCTAGTTAGAAAAAGGTCATTTTTCCATTTTATTCTGAAAAAAAGAACATAATATTTTTGCTAACCTTATAGCTTTGTGCTAACCTTATAGCTTTGTGCATAAATAATAATATATGAATAAGAAATCACTTTTGCTGACCTTACAGCTTTATATATGAATAATAATATATAAATAAGTAATATATGAATAAGAAAAATATATGAGATCATAAACACTCTGTTTATTAGTTTAGTTTATTATAAAATATTCATCATATATGTACACATATGTAAACATACATAAATTGTATGCATATATACACATGCATATGCACCTACATGTCTGTATATATGTATATAGTATATGTGTGTGTATGTGTGTACATATGTAGTAGTAACTCACATATACAAATGAGAGATAAAATGTTCCGTAGTGGATAGAATTTGCCTCAGAGTCAGGATGACCTGGGCAACTGACAACCTCTTGTCATAAGCTTTAAAATAATAAATTGCAGAGCAGGTACAAATATGCATTGGTAGAGAGTGCTCCTTACCCCTAGCTGGGGGTCTCCCTGTAATGTTGCAATCACATGTGCAGTTGCATGTTACACACATATATGTATATATACATATATACACGCACATACACGCACATACATGAGCACTAATACCCTTGGTGCAGTTTTATACTTACCTGGTTTAAAACTGTAATAAAAATTTGAGAACACACTGTCTATAATATAGATTGCGTAACAATAATAAATTAAAATAATATTCGTGTATTGTTGTTCTTGTTGAGTCATTTTCATTGTGTCCAATTCTTTGTGACACCCTTTATTTCCTCACTAATGTAGATTGCATAACAATAATAAATTAAAATAATATTTATATATTGCTGTTCTTGTTGAGTCATTTTGGTTGTGTCCAATTTTTTGTGACACCATTTGGGGTTTTCTTGGCAAAGACGCTGGAATGATTTACCATTTCCTTCTCCAGCCCAATAAACTAAAATGGATCTATAATCTTATGTGCGTATGCATTTGTATTTATATACGTAACCTCACATGTGCCGAACAAGAATGTGCTATCTTATCTTTGCTTCTGTTAGAATTCCTTAAGAATATAATACGTCATGTTGTATCGTCATGGCATGTTGTTTTCCATTGTGAAAGGGAAAGGGCATAGCAGTAAAACCGACAGCATGTGTCAATATGTGAAGTATGTAGATTTCAATCTGAAGATGTGTGTTAGCTTTCATTCTTAGGAATTTTTTTTTCTCTATTAACAAAAAAAAAGGAAGAAGAAGAAAGTAATTTCCCAGGATCACACAAAATGCCTTTTTAGGAGTCAGGTTGGTTGAAACATCTGAGAAAAAAAAAAAAGGGTATTTCCTCACTAGACAGTCCAGAATAGGCTCTCTTCCCCTTTGCCTGGTTTGCTCAGAGAGTTCGCCAAGGCCTGGACAGCTGAAGGTGAAAGGTCACCGTCAACTCAGGTCAAAAAGGAGCTCCTGTCTTCCCCCACCCCCAAATCCTCTTCTTAATGCTTTTTGCTTTAAATTGCACCCAGTTGCTACACAAACATTTTTTATTAGCCAGGTCTCTTTTTGATGCCCCTACTTTGAAAACATTCCTGCTAATTTTGGGCTCCTAGTACCAGGAATGTGGAAAAGTCAGTGAAGGCTTAATTGGATTAAACTCTGTGTTCCCCACACTTACTGGCAACTTTCATGACAGCTTAACTAACAAGATAATATGCAACAAAGAGATCTGGTATTCAGCAGGGCCTCCCGCCTTACCTAGGGGGGATACACCTGGGCTGGCTGTGATTAGCAACAGAATAACAGGTAACTGACAACAACCTAGCTAGGATACTGTCACCAACCTTACAGCTTTGTGCATTTCTGAGATGAAATTCAAACCTGAAATTTTAGCTGCTCCAAGAAGATTGGATTCAGCAGGGACCTCCTGAATTCAGCATCTGCTTCAGTGTCAAGAGCCAGAGGGGAACGAAGTGGCTTCCTTGGTCTTTAATTCCCTCGGCCAAGCAAAATGGAAATCTGTCCATTTGGCACATCTCGGAGGGAAAGGTGCAATACAAATTTTCTTTAATAAAATAACGCTGGGCTATTAAAGAGCAGTCTTGCCTATGTCACTTGATGTCTGTCTCCTGCACTGCTGGCGGGCACAATGCCAGGGTGTGGTAAAGGGCAATTGGGAACATTAGTTACACCACCTTAGGTACGGTAGCAAAATAATATTTGATAAATGAAAATAAATCCAGGCAGACAAATTTTCCAAATAGTTTTCAGAAGAACCTGTCACTTCCTCACTCTCTTCTGAAGCGTATCCCTCGGTGAGCCAATCCATTTTATCGCCTCTTCCCAGCAGAAAATTCAGTCTGCCCATAAAAAATTCAGTGTTACCAGGAGGAGGAGGAGGATCACATTTTCACGAGGGGCTGGGGCTCATGTTGGCGGGTTTTTTCTAAGACCATCTTACTCATTGAGAGTAAGTGCCTGCCTAGGAGATGGTGATGGGGTATAAGAAGATCCAGGAAGACCCTACCCCACCCATTTTCTCCTTCCAGGTATTTCTTTCCAGTTTTCACTGATACCTAAAATTCCAGGACAAAAGCTTTTAATCTACTACGAGAGGCAAGAATTATATTTAAATAGCTTATGAATCAATGGAAAAAATAAACAAACACAAAACATTAGATTTGGCATCAGAAAATTCCAAATCAGATACTGCTTCTGCTGTTTTATATGTGACATCAGGAAAGACAGTTAACCTCTCTGAGACTCAATTTCCAGATCTGTAAAAGCAAAGTCGAAAAGAACAAGAATATTGATGTTGGAGTCAGAGAACCTGGGTTCAGATTCTACCTTTGATGCTCATTGTTTGTGTGGCCTTGGGCAAGTCAAAACCTCCTTGGGCTTCAGTTTCCTCTACTAAAAAATGAGGGGCTTAGACTAGATGATAGCTGAGGTCTCTTTCAGCTTTTCATTTGTGATCCTATGATTTTTTTTATCATAGTGGTGATAGCGAAGCTAACAGACTGGTTTTGGTGGTTGTTCAGTCGTTTCAGTCGTGTCTGACTCTTTCTGACCCCATTTGGGGTTTTCTTTGCAAAAATGCTGGAGCGGTTTTTCCTTTCCTTCTACAACTCATTTTACAGATGAGGAAACTGAGGCAAACAGAATTAAGTGACTTTCCCAGGGTCATAGAGCTACTAAGCATCTGAGGCTGGAATTGAACTTGGGTCTTCTTCCTCGTTCTAGGCCCAGAATTCTATCCACTGCACCACCTAGTATCCGCTACAGACTGGCTACATCTACACTAACATATGATACTGTATGTCTATGTCTTTGCTGGTCTGTCAGTCTCCTATTCCTAGAATGAACTACCTTTGGTTCTAAGGATTCTTGTTTTCTTTAGAGCTTTCCTTTAAAGCTCAGCTCAAATGCCACCTCTCGAGGTTTTTCCTGATCCTTCTAGTTAATAATGCCCCTCTCCTCAATTAACTTGGATGTGTTTTGTCCAAATTTTGCACACGCTTTCATGTGTATCTTTCCTAATACAATGTGATCTTCTAAATGGTAGGGGTGGTTTCCTTGTCTTTGTAGTCTCAGCACTTAACAAGCTAATAGATACATAATAGATAAAATGCTTGTTGATTGAAACTATAAAATACTCTTTTAATAGGAATGAAGGAAACAGGTAATGGGCTTGGTATAATAAAAATATCTGACATTTATTTAGCCTCTTAAGGTTTGCAGAACACTTTATAAATGTTATCTCAGTTAATCCTCATAGCTTGTGATGAACCTATGGAACACTATTATTATTCTCAATTACAAATGAATATTCAGGACTGAAAGAGTTTAAGTGACCTGCACAGGGTCACATAGCTAATAAGTGTGTGTCTGGGGAGGCAGGGAGAAGGGAGGGATGGAGGAGGGTTTAGGGAGAAGAGAGTCCATAAATGTGACATTATGGATCCCAAAGACAAACCACTGTAACAACAATGCTACTTGTAGCTGCTGTGGAAGTGTAAGATCACTAACACCAGCACACAGGAGGGCTGCTAGCACAGATTTTTGATCTGTTTTTCTAAGAAAAGCAACTTGAAGGCATTTACAATCTCACTTTAATGAAACATACATATATCATTCAATTAGTTCAAGGGGAAAAGTCAGCACCCTGAACCAGAGAAAACACAAACAGAAATTATATAAACTGAGCAAATAACACAAATCAACAGACAGGTTTCTAGCTGTCTGACCAAAGCTATACATACATAGTTACCAGAGAGAGAAGCACCAACATCGGGGTTTTCAAAGCCAGGAGGCTCCTTAATGGCAACCCAGAGTCTCCATACCAACACTCTTCCAATGAGTGAGCCCCAAACAAAATGCTCACCTCAGAGAATAGGTACACTTCTTCAGGGTCAGAATGCTTCACATATCACAAGGGTTTTACACCTCATGAGGGTTTCACACATCTCATAACCTAATTAGCAAAAGGATGTGGGCCTTTCTACAAACAAAGGCAAGACTCAATCAAAGGCATTCGATTGCCTGATTGCCTTAGTGCTGAGAAGCACTCCAAAACAAAAGACAACAAAAAGTCCCATTTTACTTGCCCTTATAACCACCTACTCTACAATTTCACCTAGGGCAGCTGCCGACTGTTTCCATCATGTGTAGAAATCTGACTACTTTGGTGAAGACTTAGTATTTAATACCTCTTGGTGGAATAGGAAAACATGGTACCGTTTTACTACAATTTGATATTCTGAATAGCTTTGGTCCAGGAATACTCCTTAAGATAGCTATTAAGGGAAGGTGGAAGAGGTATTAAAATTTGCTTTTGATTCTGGCTTTTTGGCCACACATAATGTTATTTTAGGGTACCTAGCTGGTGTAGTGGATAAAGTGCCAGGCCTGAAGTCAGGAAGATTAATCTTCCTGAGTTCAAATCTGGCCTCAGACACTTTCTAGCTGTGTGACCCTGGGCAAATCACTTAACCCTGTTTGTCTCAATTTCCTCTTCTATAAAATGAGCTAGAGAAGGAAATGACAAATCACTCAAATACCTCTATCAAGAAAACCCCAAATGGGGTCATGAAAAGTTGGACAAGACTGAAATGACTAAACAAGAATGTTATTTTCATTGTTCCCTACAGCAAAAGATTATGGAATCATAAATTTAGAACCAAAAGGAAGATTAGGAGCTATCTAATTAAACTTCCTTATTTTTACAAATGAGCAAACTGAGGCCCAGAATGGTTAGAAGTAGGAAATAATAGTGTTGCCATTTGAATCCAGCTCCTTTGCCTACAGATTTAGTGTTCTTTCCATTGTACCATGGTACCTTCTCAGGAATAAGCATTATTTACTGGGGAATATCTTCAGCATATAAATGAGAAATTATACTAAGTGCTTTATGCTCTGACATGGGAAGGAAGATTCAGAACCTTTCCTCCAATTTTGGTCTTTGCCTTTAAGAACAGGAATGTGGGTTACAGCCCATCTGCAACAGTAGTAGGCTGAAGGAGCCTACTGAGTGAAAGCCACTTGACACTGCCAAGGAGGGGTTGAAACAGCCAATCACACACAGATCATCCTGACACAACAAAGAGGCAACAGATAGTGGTTGTCCTATCATTCTTGCAATTGATCCTTTCCATTAAGCCTCTAGGTCTGGCCACAAACCATCCTAAGAAAACAAAACCAGAAAACACTATCCTTGTGCTTCCAGGGCACCCAGCTGTCCTGTCCTACAAATCAGAAAAGGCTTAACTGAGAAAGTCCTGTTTCAGAGCATGCCCTGGAGGTCTATAAACTAATGCTTAGCCAAGAGAGAGGAAGGATGTTTAAGAACTTCAAATAGGAAATCTATGAGTAAGAGGAATCAGTTGATCGCAGGTGATGAAAAGCAAGACACAGGATCTCTGGAGTAGCCAGTTTTCCCCTATCTTTATAGATAAAGATCATGATCTAAGATGATACTTGAAAGTGAAAGGGTGGGAGATAGAAAATGCCTCATTAATTCATTTTTTTCTGCTTTCTGTTTTCACCACTAGCACATAAGTGAAACCTCAGCAAGTGAGGTCTTGCTAAATGTTTGTTTGTAAGGCAACAGAAAGTTTTGGAAATGGACATGATGGATGAGGACACAGGTCAAGTACTTTTTAGCTCTATTGAGTATTTATTGAGTACTTGCTGTGTGCAGAGCGCTGCACTTAGTAACCACTTAGTCCTGTTTGAATGTGTATGATTTAGGGTCAGACGATGTAAGTTCTGGCTTTGTCACTTACTAATTGCCTGATCTCAGGCAAGTAACTAAACTTCTCTGATCCTGTAAAACGGAAATGATAAAAATGAACTATCTCACAGGCTCGTGAAATTCAAATGAAAAATTGTGAAGTCTTCCATAATTGCGAAGGGATATATAAATATGAGTTATTGCTAGTCCTCAAAAGTATGCAAATTATTTTTTAAATGTAATTTTAAAAAAATTTCAGTTAGCAAGCATTTCTAAAGACAAGCATCTTTGAAAGGCATTAAAACTCTCATCCACGTAATGAGCAACCATGATTCTAAGGGACTGATGGCAGTACATGCCAACCACTTCTTGACAAAGAAGGGATAGATTCAAGATGAAAAACAAAACATATATTTTCAGATACAGCTAAAATGGAACCTGATTGATTTACTTCTATGTTCAACCCGAGTTCTCATAGGAAATCACTCCATTTTCCACCACTGACTATTAGATATTAAAATCATTTAGTACCCACGGAGCTGAACTTTGGGGAACTGTACATTGTGCTTATGAATGCATATATTCAATCCCTGTTTGAAACATTTCCCTACTAAGTGCCATAGCTACAGACTGTGCAACGCAGAAAAAACAGTATGAAATCAGGAAGGGTTGAGTTCAGGTCTTGCTTCTGACATATCCAAGAAAGTCATCATCATTTCATTGCATCCCCATCAGTCACTGTCCAAATATACACCCTTAGTCGCTGGAAGACTAAATGAAAGTGTGGCAGGCTCAGCTTAGTCTGTCCCTACTCCTGGAAAAATACAGAGCACATGCTATCCTAAAAAAAATATCAAAAACTGAGTTATCTTGACTTTTTGCCTTCTCTCACTCCCTTGAATGCAATTAGTTGCCCAATCCTTTTAATTCCACCTACAAAATCTCTCTCTCATCCTTCCACTCTTCTCTACTCACGTGATGAACTTTCTAACTTGTTCCTTATAACCTCTCACCCAGACTATTATAACTAACTGCTAACTCTTCCATCAGCTTACCATTACCAAAAGGAGTTCTTTCCCTGGGTTCTATGAATTTAGGTTATCTCTATCTATGTTTATGTTTATGTCTGTGTATGTATCTATGTCTTTCTAACTATAAATAGAAAATAAAATAAGCAGGACTACAAAGGAAATAAATTATATTGAAATAGTTATCTATAGTTATATATACACGTGTGTATATATGTATGTGTGTATATATATGCATATATATATATATATATATATATATATATATATATGAGGAAAGAGGGGGAGAGAGACAGAGACAGACACAAAGAGAAAGGATAGATATGATTGATTTTAATATGATGATTTATATAAGCATATGGATACCTTCTCAGGATGTTTCATTTATTTATTCATTCATTCGTTTGTCTATTTATTTATTTGCAAGGCAAGCAGAGTTAAGTGACTTGCCCAGGGTCACACAGCTAGTAAGTGTCAAGTGTCCGAGGCTGGACTTGAAATCAGGTCCTCCTGATTTCAGGGCCAGTGATATCCACTCTACCACCTAGCTGCCCCTAGGATGTTTTTAAATACAAAAAATACATAGGATTACAAAGGAAAACAATTATGTAGAAACAAATTAGATAGATAAACTACTTCAATCTAACCTAATTTATCTATAAGTACCTACTCATGTACCTATAGATATTTATCTATAAAGGTAGATAGATAGATAGATAGATGATAGATAGACAGATAAATAGACAACTATTCATATATAATTGACTTTCTTTGTAAGCCTGTGTATTTTATTTTATATACTTAAAAACATCCTGAGAAATGGTCCATAGGCTTCAGCAGACTGCCAAGGGGGTCCATGTTAAAAACTCTTACTGAAGTCAGTCCTTCGCACAGCTTCCAAATCAATCTTCATAATGTACAAGTCTGACCATGATTCTCTCCTGCTCAAATACTTTCTGTGACTCCCTACTGCCTGTTGGCTACATTCCAAATTCTTTTCTTTTCTCAATGCCTTCATAATGTGGTACTAAACTACCTTTCCAGGGTTTGTTCTCTCTATTCCCCATCTTGTCCTCTGAGTTCCAACCAAATTCTTCTACAACTAGCTGATTATTGATCTTGTCCTCTCATCTTTCACCCTAGGGAATCTACACAATCTCCCATGGATCGAACACATTTTTTCCTTTATCTCACATCAAATAATATCTTTCTTTTTCTTTTCTGTCAAGAGGTAGCTAGGTGGCGCTATAGTGCATAGAGTGCTGGACCTGCAGTCAGGAAGATTCAACCTCCTGAGTTCAAATCTGACCTCAGACTCTTACTAGCCTCATTATTTGCCTCATTTTCCTCATCTACAAAATCAGCTGGAATAGGAGATGGTAAGGCACTCTATTATCTTTGACAAGAAAACTCCAAATAGAACCACAAAGAGTTGGGCATAACTGAAAACGACTGGGCAACTTCTGTCAAGATCCAATGAGAATAAAGTTCCATGACCTCCACGAAGTTTATCTTGATTTCCCCCATCCAAATCCTAGACGAAAACTATCTCTCCGTCTTCAAATGGTCCTAGTGTACTTTGTACCAATTTCTCTTCTGCTTTTGCCACAGTTTACCATTTATGTGGCATGTGTGTATATGTGGCCCTTGTCTAATAGCCTAGAGGGGATTTGGTATAGTGAGAAGAATGTTGGACTTGGAATCAAAAGAGTTCTGGGTTTGAATCCTGCCTCTGATTGCTAGTTTTATAGAAAATCACTGACCCTCAGCTTTTTCTCATCTATAAAATAATACCTGTATTAGCAACTTCACAGATTGTTGAGAGGAAATGATACATACAGGTATAGTACTATGTAAATTTCAAATATTATTCCTGTAAGCTCACTGAGACTGAAAATGGTATGATTTTTCACCTTTTACCCACAGTGCTTTGTGTTTTATTTGATTTTTGTCTGAATCTGTGATTTCACTGGTATAGGGAAGCTCTGGTATGGAAACTCCATCTACCAATGAAGATGAGAAATTCAGCTATAAATCATGTTCTTGGAAAGCTTTCTAGAGTCAAATAAAGTGCCCATGATTGGCTTGGATGTGATAGAAGCAGGATTTGAACCCAGATGTTTCTGCTGTCAAACTGCTTTTTACTTTGCACATCATAGGTACACAATAACTGTTTGTTTACTCGTCACACCTTGTTTTTATGACAAAACAATACAAAAATTCTTGCTAATCCTATATTGCTATTATATACTCATGAAACTTAAAGCTAATCTCATTTTGAGCTAAAGGGAAAATAAAAATAGTAAATATAATTATCTGAACCACAGGCCAGAAATAACCTTGTGTAGCTCAATTCAACTCATTTTAATTCAACGAGCATTTATTAAGAGCCTACTTGTACAAGACACTGTACTTGGCTCTGATAATGCAAAGACAATAGGAAACAATTGAAACCCTTAGGCAGCTCATAGTCTACTGGGAAGATATGGCCCATACAAAGCTAAAAAAAAAACACACAAACAAAAAAGGAATGAATAAAGTGAATAAATGAATAAATGAGTGAGTGAATGAAAAAGTAAGCAGATAGATAGATGGATAGATAGATATAGGTAGATAGATAGATAATGTATATGTAGGATTTGTGAAGTCATTTCAAGAGATAGAGAACACTAACAGCTAAGAGAAAATGAAAAGGCTTCATATAGGACAATTCAACTGAACACTAATTGAAACTGAATGAAGATTGGTCTTTCTGGTGTGCTCCTGGGAGTATTTCCATCTAGCACTACAATCACTCTGCAGCTTTGGGTCTCAGTGTTCTTATCAGCAAAATGAGAGGTGTGGATGAGATTATTTCTGAAGTTCCTTCCAGTATTCTTTAAACAGCCCCTAACATTCCACTAAGCTAGCTAACATTTCATCAAGCATTAGTGAATTGGATTATACTTGTCACATTTATAAATAGGGCGATATTTTTCTAGTTGCCCAGTTCACAGATCCAGAAAATGGAGACTGAATACCAGCATCTGTGGAGAGATTTTGAGGTCTGGAGTTAGGGTTTCAGGCCTCAGACTTAAAGTTACTTCTCCTGTCTATGCCACAGTTTTCTCATGTGGATGATGTCAGAGATGTCTTCCAATTCTAAATCTATGATACTTTGGCTTTGACAGGCAGCTGGGTAGTGCAGTGGACAGAATGCTGGGACTAGAGTCAAGAAACCTTGTTCAAATCCTGCCTTGGACATTTCCTAGTTGTGTGAGCCTGGCCAAGTCACTTAACCTCTGCCTGCCTCAGTTTCCACAGCTGCAAAATGAGAATGATATCTTATCTCACAAGGTTGTTTTAAGGATCAAACCAATATAGATAGACAGACAGACAAACAGATAGATAGATAGATAGATAGATAGATAGATAGATAGATAGATAGATAGTGCTTGGCACATTGCCTGCCACATAGTAGGTGCTTAGTAAAAATATTTCTTTCTTTTCTACTATTACATTTCTTTCATCACTTTTAGTTGTTCAGGTAAAAAGATTCAGTAATTCACAAGATAAAACATTGGTTTTATCCTTCCAATGCTCTAGAGCCAGAACAGGGAGAAAAAATCTACCTTCTTTCTCCACCTCATGATCTCTATTTGGCCAAGGAATTTGACTTGTTTGAGTGGCCTCCTGGGCCACTGGAAGTATTATCCACATGAAGCCATGAGAAGAGGCTGATTTAGTCAGTTCTACCAAAAATCAGCCAATTGTGTAGCAGATTAAATAGAGATTCACTCAAAAAAATTCATCCAGTAGACTAGTGACAGTCACCATAGACATAGTCATATTTTCCTAAGTGCGTATGAGAGCATTGTGACTCTGCCCATGCTTGATCAGTGCAGAAACCTAGAGGGATGACTCCTGCTAACCCTGGTCATTCTCTCATAATGCTGCCCCACAACTGGGATTTTGCTCTTGGATGGAAGTACCCCCAGGAGTACAGTAGAAAGAAAAATTTTCCAACAAGTTTAGACCTTTATTCATCTTCAATTTATGTTCAGTTGACTCCTCCTATATGAAGCCTTTTCTCATTCTCTCAGCTGCTACTGTTCTCTGTCTCTTAAAATGACTTGACATTTCCCATGTCCTAGTTCACACAACTTTCTTAGCAACAGAACTTCTACTAAACCCATGTCCTTATGATGAAAAATGCTATTCATCTCCAAAGAAAGAACTAACGGAGTCTGAATGCAGATTGAAGCATATTTTTAAAAATTCTCTTTATTTTTCTTCTTTTTTGTATGTGTTTTCTTTCGCATCGTGGCTAATATGGCAATATGTTTTACATGACTGCACATGTATAATCTATATCAAATTGCTTGCCTTCTCAAGGAGTGGGCAGAGGAAGAAGAAGGGAAAGAATTTGGAACTTAACTTCTTTTTAAAAAGATGTTAAAGATGGTTTCTAAATGTACTTGGAAAAAATAAAATGTAAAAATTAAAGTTAAAAAATAAAATCCCTATCCTCACACCTACTTCAGTGCTCTTTCTTCTCTAACACACTGTACCCATCCAGATACATTTACGTTTTACTTTTTATGTCAATCCTGTGTCTCTTTGTTGGTTTTCTTTCATCTGAATATAATATTTCATCTGAAGTATTATAAACATGCATATAATTTATATACATCATGTTATATATAGATATAATATTTTTTACTATTAATTCTACTATTAATTTACTATTAATCCCACACTTAGAATTTACCAAAAATTGTGATTTAATTTCTAGCTGGACAGATTTTCTATTAAGGTATCTATATTCAACCTTCCTAACACAAGTGGTGGGCATCACAATGCAAACCACATTTTTAAATACACTAATGGGACTTCACTTGAATCTAACTTTCTGAAAGTTGTTTTTTTTTCTTCCCCTTAAGCAAGAGGAATCTTTGATTCCCACATAAGAGAACTTGAGAGATGCACCTTACATTTTGTGAAAACTGACATATTAGCATTCTGGATGAGAATCAGGTGAGGACCGAATGATTATAGCTTGATTGATCTAACAAATAGTGTCAGAACGCCTGAACACTCAACTTCACTTTGTCTCTGTCTGGCTTTTGTTTTTAAAATCATTTCCCGCCCCCCATCTTTTTTTTTCTTTTATGAAGTTGCCGAGCCCATTAATTTGAAACAGTCTAAGTTGGTAAAATTAGTCATTCCCCAAAACTGTGGGTAGAAGAAAATATCCTTTGATCTTCACCTTCCTAAATTGCTAAGATACCACAGTTACTCACACCCCTGACATCATTGCTATGTGTTTGTATAACTGGTCTCCATTACATAGGCTGAGGAAGGGGTTGTGAATTGGGAGCACCCATCTTTATTTAGTAAGTGTCCTTAGTTTCTTTCCAGTTACATTGAGATAGTTCATGAGGCAGAGCGATAGATATACACAAATGGTAAAAGTAAAAAATGAACAAACAAACAAAAAACTTTGCCAGATTACAGACAAAGTAGTCCAAGAAACCAAGACTTTGAAGGCTGAAACACCAGAGGTGCACATGATACATATCTGAAAGAAATGGTTTCTTTTAAAGGCTCAATGGTTAACTTTGACCAGGGTGTCAGGGCTCCCAGAATAAGCCCTGAAGGTAGACAACTGAGCTTGACGATATGAGTTCCACTCTCAGCCCTGAGATTACAAGTTCTGATCATAATGCTCAGATTCAAAGTCCAGGATATTTCTGGTGTTTGGAATTCCTATAGCAGCAGCCTTGAGGATCTGACTTGCAATCTCAACCCTGAAGATTCTTTGGGGGCTTGAAGTTCCAATAAAAGCCCTAGGGCTCATAGATCTTCTTTTAAGGTTGAGTTTCAGAGCCATGACATTATAAAATCTGATCACAAGGCTAGGGTTCCAAATTACAATCTCAGTTTGAATTCTAATCTCAAACTAGGGATAAATTTCATCCTGAGACTCTGAGTTCTGATCTCAGTCTGAGGTTCCTAATTCCAAACTCAAACCTGGAGTTCTGCCTTTCAGTCTTCGCTTAGATAGTGACAAATCAGAGTCAAGGCACTTGAGAAGAGTGGACTTTGCTTTCCCCTTCATTCAGAGAAATATAGGTAATAACCCCAATACTCCATATAGGTACATCAGAAAGAATTCGTTGATTGAATAGCTATTGCAACTACAAAAATGATGCAATCTAAACTTAATGATTAACTTCATGAAATGTTAAGGCAATTCCTACTAAGGTTGGCTTGTTCATAGTTCTAGCATCTATTTCAAGTTTTTAGCCACATTAGAGATATGTGGCATATATGACATTTAAATATGAACATGTTTTGAATTATTAACATATCAACATCCATATATGTCTATGAATTTATATTTTGAGATATAGATAGTGATATGCTCATTCATTTTTCAATAGTGTCCAACTCTTCATGACCCCATTTGGGGTTTTCTTGGCAGATACTGGAATGGTTTGTCATTTCCTTCTGCAGCTCATTTTTCAGACGAGGAAACTGAGGCACACAGAGTTAAGTGACTTACCCAGGGTCACAGGTAGTAAGTGTCTGAGGTCACACCTGAACTCACAAACATGATTCTTCCTGATTCGAGGCCCAGCGCTCTGTCAGCTGTGCTACCTAGCTATATATCTGATGTTTCTGGTTGAACCTCTGTTCACACAAGAATCACTTTGCTAAATATCTGTGCCTAAATGGAATTTTTATAAATAGAATCATACTTAAACTTCCAGAGAACAAGGGCCATGTTTTTATTCTTTTATATTCCCCATTGTATCCACTACTATGTCTTGTACATATTAAGTCCTCAAGAAATGTTTGTTGATTTGATTCAATGCTTACAATGTTCAGGGGAATCTTGCTAATCAAAGGAGTCCTGTAAGAATCAGCTTATAAAGTGAATTGTCCCTTCCAAGTGCACAGAAATATATCTTAACCTGCCTGAATCATAGAATTTATGGCTGAAAAATCCCTTAATTAACAAGTTAATCCAATTGCCTTACTTTTTTTTTGAGTGGGGGAAGGCAGGGCAATTGGGGTTAAGTGACTTACCCAAGGTCACACAGCTAATAAGTGTGTCAAGTGTCTGAGCCTGGATTTGAACTCAGGTCCTCCTGACTCCAGCGCTGGTGCTCTACTCACCGCACCACCTAGCTGCCTCCCAATTGCCTTATTTTGCGTAAGAAGAAACTGCAGCTTCCAGTGGGGAAAATGACTTGCTCAAAGTTACATAGGTAGTGAGTGCAAGGGTTAGGATTTAGACCACCCATTTTCAAGCTCAGGCTTTGGTATGGAATAATAGCTAGTAGTTATATAGCACTTTAAGGTTAGAAAAGGACTTTACGTATAATATTACCTTATTTGAGCCTTTCAACAACCCTGGGAGGTAGGTGACATTGTTATCCCCACTTTAAAGAAGAGAAAACTGAGGCTGGAGGTTTAAATGTCTTGTCCAGAGTGAGTGTCTCAGGCAGAAATTGAACTCAGTTCTTTCTAACTTCAAATCCAGTATTCTGTCCACAAGCAAACTGTTGACAGTAACAAGTTTAACAGTGTCTGTCTTAGAGAATCTGTCCAGTTTCTTTTTCTACCTTCAAAAAACCAAGAAAAAACAAACAAACAAACATTGTGATATAGGAAACCACCAATGGCCAGTTGTCCAGGTCACAAAGTCAAACAAATTGGCCCCTCTAAGTTAAAATAGAAAGAATAGCCAGTGTGCCCCTCCCTAGTGGTTGTTCCAAGGCAAATCAGCACCTATCAAGGTGGCACTAAAGGTATCAAGGGGGCAGTAAAGCAGTCTTCTTACAGCACCCTATCCATTGTGCCACCAAGCTCATCTTCAGATTTCCCAGCTTATTGTGCTTATCATAAAGTAGAAAGAAGGTGAGAGTGGAAAATCTCATGCTGAGCCTCCTGAACTTTTTCATTTTTTTTTACCAACTTTCTCTCGCTTCCGGGAGATGTTACCCTGCCCTGAAAAACTGTCCATGATTTCACTAGTGATTTCTATGTACTAACAGTTGCAGACTAAGGGGAGCCAAAGGGAACAATAGTCAGAGTTGTTTTTCCAAGTGTTTCCTGGAGCCCTTCCCTCCTCTCCTCCATGGAAATCCTTCCAAGCTACCCTACAAATAACTACAAAACATTTAACAACTCTTTGAAAATGCTTATACTAGGACAGCCTCCTTTCACATGATAACAAGCTGGTAAAAAAAAAAAAAAAGCAGTGAAAACAGTCTATTTTTTCCCCCTGCTGGACAAGCGAGAAGCATTAGTCATCCTAGGCAAGCAAATAGGAAAGTGATGCCTGGAGAAGAATGTCGGAACAAGGAAACATGGAACCTTGTTGGAAACTTCCGGTTAAACTCTATCTACTCCCAGATCACTTTGACTAAACTCATCAAGAAAAACAAAATGTATATTTAAAAAAAAAACCTTGAATACAGAAAAAGAAAAGAGAAAAAGAAAAATCTCTCCCCTCTTCTCTATTTTGTGTCTAAAGCTGCTTTAACTTAACTTTTACTTTCGATCAGTTGTTTTGTCATAGACATGGCCTAATGGTATGGCACCGGTGTTTGCTACTTCCCTCTACTGGATGGTTGTGCAAGTGCACCTGTCTCACAAGAGTTCTTCACACAACCCCTACCCATCCCCCATAGAATACAGAACTTTGTTTTTGAAGAGGACCAGTGACATAATGGGTGATGTCAAGGGTTCTCTGATGACATCTAGTTCACACATAGGTGTGCTGGAGACAGCTTCAACCGATCCAAGAAAGCTGATTAATAAATTTTCGGAATGAGCATTTAGATCTCTATTGACACAGGCAGTATATCTATCTCATGTATATCTGTATTTATTTATCTCTATGCACACATATGTATATATGTTTACATGTATGCACATGCATGTATATGCACATAGCTATTCATATACATGATATCTAGCATTTTTATAGAGCTTCAAGGCTTATAAAACATTTTACAAATATTGTCTCATTTTATCCTCACAATGACCCTAGGAGGTAGACACTAAAATTATCCCCACTTGATTTGACAGATGAGGAAACTGAGGCGAGCAAGAGTTAAGTGATCACACAGCTAGTAAGTTTCTGAGGCCAAATTCAAACCCTGGATTCCTGACTCCAAGTCCAGATGTGCTGCTTAAACATATTTATGTATATGTATGTATACACAAATTCTAGAAACATATACATATATAATGTATGCATTTTATGAGCATTTTATATTTTAATTTCCAAGTTTTTTATATTATTCCATTTTATTCATGTCAACTCCATGAAGTAAGTAAACCCTATAATTAGCTTAAAGTACTTAAGGATGTGTAAGATGGCAAAGAGAAAATTCAGTAGTGATGTGAAAGCTCCCTCCATATATTTGAAGGGCTGTCAAATGGAAGAGGGATTAGTCTTCTAAAGGCTGGCCTGAGGAAAGAAATAGGAGCAGTAGAATGTCGGTAACTGAAGACAGGGTTTTTTTCCCCCTGGATCCCCTTTAACACAATGACTTGCTATGTTGGGTGCCTACAAAAAGCTTAATCGATGGGATTCAATTGAATTTGTCTTAATATTAAAGGGAAAATTCCTAATGAGTCTTCCAAAAATTGGATTGCTTTGGGAGATAGTGGATTCCCTATCACTGTAATTATTTAGATTTAGACTTGCTATAGATTATATGTAGAAGGGACTCATTGTTTAATTAGGGATGGGACTCAGTGTCTGAGGTAACTTCCCACCCTATCATTCTATGATGCTGCTGTAATGGGACATAAAACTACTATAATGGAAGCTATGAAGGGGAATAGGAGAAAAGGCCTGATTCTGGAGCTAGAGGAACTGGATTCAAATCCATGTCTACCACTTACTACCTATGTGATTTTAGACAAGTCGCTAAACCTACCTGGGCTTCCATGTCTTTGTCTGTAAAATGAGAAGTTTAGACTAGATGATCTCTCATGTCCTTTCTAGATCTAGGTCAATGGCTTCAAAATGACGGTGGAGAAAACTGAGGCAGATAGGATTCATATGACCTGCCCCAAATCTTCCAGTTTGACATGGCAACAACTCAAACTAGACCTCTGGTTTTATCATCCAGCCTCCAGGTGGGGGACTTTTCCATTCTCCTTTCAGCAAAAGTAGGAATGAGTTTCTATGATTTAGGTTTTCTTGGTTTCTGTCTGAGTCCTTATTCTCTTGCTATGTTTGTGTGTGTGTGTGTGTGTGTGTGTGTGTGTGTGTGTGTGTGTGTGTTGTCAGTGAAGCAGATGGTTATGATGCTCAACCTCTATTGCTCATGGAGATGGTCACAGGTCAATGGGAGGTTGGTGGGAGAAGCATTAATAGGATATAGCTACAGCTCTTCTAGAGTCAGAAAGGAGTGGGCCATAATAGGGGGGAAATACGAAAATCATTCATTTTCACATTAGAGGCTGCTGAACTGTGGCACCTGCTCTACTATAGCAATCTGGACTGATGGCATAAAAGGCAGGGTGTAAAAAGAATGGTAGATGCTTTAGCAAATGGAATAGAGCTCTCTTTGTCTTCTGAACACTAAGACAAGGCTCATTTAGAAAAGACTGCGTGGCTTGGGTTTTTTTGTTTTGGGGTTGTATTTTTTCCCCTGGAGTCTTTCTTCTGTGTCAGACAGTTTTGCAAGGTCCAAATGTAAGCTCTTCTAATCTCCTGTGGGGTTTTGGCATTGATACCTGTTCAGATTGCCCCAATCGATTAATAATTATCAAGCTAGATGGCATAATGGCATAATCCATGATCTGGAGTCAGGAAGACCTGAGTTTAAAATCTTGCCTCACACTTACTAACTGCATGATGTTGGGAAAGTCACTTAACCTCTCTCAGCCTCAGCTTTCCCATATGTGCAATGGGGATAATAATAGCACCTACTTCACAGGGTCACTACAAGGATCAAATGAAATGATTTATGCAAAATCTTTGGCAAAGCTTAAAGCTCTATCTGAATGCAAGCTGGGTATGATTACTTATTAAAACTTTACTATGTGTCAGTTTTTGTGCTAACTAATGGGGAAACAAGAAAAAAGCAAGAACGGTCCCTGCCCACGAGCTTTCTAAAATTATAATGAGGTGGAAGGAGGGGACAACAGGTTTATACCAGTATTAAATAAAAGTACAAAGTAGTTGGAAGGTTAATTTAGGGAAGATGACACTAGAAACCTAGTCACTCAAAGTCATCAGAAAAAACCCTGAAGAAACCTACAGAATCATAGTATTGAATGAATGAAAGAATGAAGCATTTATTATGTATTTACTATTATGTAGAATGCTAAATGCTAGAGATACAAATAGAAAAGGCCTTCCTTGCTCTCAAGGAGTTCACATGCTAATGTGGAGAACATCTATGGCAGATTTCAGCTATAACTCAGGTAGAAAAGTCATATGGTCCCTAGGGTACAGCAGCAAAGCAAATGGTAATGCCTCTTTGTAAATGTCATTTTCATTGACAAAACCATATCGGTTTATGATATTAAACCATTTGACAATGCCAAGGACTTTGGTGGTAAGGGCTTCCCCCACCCAGGTCTTCAACAGATGTGGTGAACAGAAGACTAAATGTGAACTAGAGAATTATGGGTGTGAGGGGGGCAATCAATGTATAGGAAATTTAGAAGAAAGAAGTCTCCTCTGAGTTCCTTCTTGATTTCTTTTGCAGCTATTCAGAAAGTGGCTTTGGATATCTGGTCTATGGCTTTGTTTATGGGAAAGGATTAACTCTGTGCTTAGTCTAGATGATCAGGGCAAGATTCTTCTACAATAACACTTTGGACAAAGACTATACAAGCTACATTCTCTCTTTCTTTCCTCCCTTCTGTTCCTTCCCTTCCCTTCCCTTCCCTTCTTTTTCCTTCCCTTTCCTTCCCTTCTTTTCCCTTCCCTTCCTTTCTCCTAGAAAAGACTACCTGAGATTACAGATTAGGTGAGGGGAAGAGAAGAGGAGTAGTGGAACAGAATAAGATTGCATCAAATATCAACCACTGGTGTTTAGCACACCTCATTCAATACTTTTCTCTTTTTTCTGAAAAGGAAAGTGCAGGGCAAAGAGAATGAAATGTATAGAAGGATAGAATGTAGGGAAGTATATAGTTAACAATAATAACTGTGAACATGAATGAAATGAACTCACCCATAAAATGGAGGAGGGTGGCAGAATGAACTAGAAAGAAGAATGCAACAGTATGTTGCTTACCATAAAATATTTGAGAAACAAAAATTCACACAAAATTAAAATAAGGGAATGGAACAAAATATCTTATGCTTTAGGTGAACCCATAAATGCCTACTGACTGAATTGTCTTTTTCTTTCCCATTATTATACATAAGAATCATAGACATCTTGAAAAACACTAGGATACTCCTTCTCTTCCTTTGCATGTATCTTCTACAGCATTGTACATGGGACAAAACAATTATGCATATGTGCATTGGTAGAGGGAATATTGATCAGGAAAGTTCTATATTCAATATATGTATCTTCCTATGAAGAGTATGGATATCCCCATTAACCTTTTGTCCAGAGAACAAGGATAAATCCTAATGGAGTCTTAGATACTGAGACTCCTCCAAACATAAATAGGCTGTTTTAGAGCCATTCCTTATGATGTACAAGGCAGGGGCTCTCCATCTGTGATATAGATACTACTGGTAGTATAAAAAGTTTGTCAAGAGAGTACATGGAATATTTGGTAAATATATTAGCCTACTGAAATATCTCCAAAGTAGTAGTGTTAGTAAAAAAAAAACCTCCTTATTTTATCTCATTTCATCTATATCTATATATAAGATATATGTAATCTCATACTATATATGTATATATGTAATCTTATAATTTTATATACCCACACAGATATATATGTGTGTATATATATATATATGTATATGTATATATATGTGTGTGTGTGTGTGTGTGTGTATATATATATATATAAATTCTAGGATTTATTTCCTTTCATTCAAATAGAATTGTGGGAATGTTTACTGAAAGTCAAGGGGTACAACTACCAAAAAAGTTGAGAAACATTTCTCCTAGGCAATGAGTTTCAGTGACCAGACTAACTTTTGAGATCAGACTTGGTACATGTGCTTTGGGTGCCCTGGATCATTGGTTTGGCATACAGTAATATAATACTGAGACCAATGCCAACTCTCTACAGCCTTTACCAGATATAGGGCACCCCCACAGCAACTCAAAATGCCTACAGAAATGATTACATTCCCTCACAAGGCATAAAACAACCATCTGCAATACCGCTCTGCAGCCGTGTATGGTATGGCCTTCCTAAAGCTGTTTTATTTGAGTCTTTAACAACCCTTTCCAGCATTCCATAATGCCAGCTGCTTGAGGGTGATATGGTATATGGAAAGTTCATTTTATGTTCTGTGTTCCTGGGCCAACTCTTAGACTCTCTTGGTGTAAAGTGGGATCCTTGATCGGAAGCTATGGAGTATGGAATTCCATAGCAGTATATCAAGCACTCCGTTAGTTTCCTAACGCTTGTAAATGTTTTTGTTTGGTGGCTTGGGAAGGCAGGGCCAAATCCTGAATAAGTATTACCAGCCAGTGCCAATCTCTGCTTGTTCCATGCAGGGAGAGGCTCTATGAAACCACTCTGGCACTAGGTTCTGGTTGATCTCCTCAGAGGATTTCGCCATATCTGGGGTTCAAGATCGGTTATGGATACTCACATCTTAGGTAACTACAAGAGAAAGATTATGTTTATTTATTAACACCCTTTGATCTCTGGCTTATACATAGTGTCTGTCCTTTCTTCCCTGTCTGCTCTGCTCATGGGCACACCAGGAAAGGTGAGGGAATTCAGATAATCTTCTACAGTAGTTTTTGGTATGGAATGGGGAAAAAAATTTGATTAAGCCAAACACTGTACTAAGTACTAGAAATGCAAATAGAAAAAATAAGACATCCCTTGCCCTTTAGGAATTTACATTCTAATAAGGGGAGATGATGCATATAGGAGAGTTTATCTGCAGGGCAAATAGAAAGACCCTATGGTCCTTAAGTGGCAGCAGCAGAGCAACTGGCAAGGTCTAGAGATAACTTAGAGTGCCCTGTGCACACGAAGTTCTGGGAGGGGCCATTCAGTGCCCAATAGTTATAAGTCACAAGATACTGGCAATCTTGTTTCTCTGTTCATCTTTGACAGTGGAGTATTTTCTGGCACATAAATGTGTGGCGACTGCATTCAGTGACACTCTCCCTACCCATTATGCAACAAATTAGCCAGTATTTAAGTGTCTACTATGTGCCAGGAATTGTG
The DNA here is from genome assembly GCF_011100635.1 of Trichosurus vulpecula. Taxonomy (NCBI): domain Eukaryota; kingdom Metazoa; phylum Chordata; class Mammalia; order Diprotodontia; family Phalangeridae; genus Trichosurus; species Trichosurus vulpecula. The sequence continues at coordinate 230,350,196 of NC_050579.1, read as the reverse complement.
CAAGGCACTGGGGATACAAAGGCAGAAATAGAACTGTCTCTGCCCACAAGGAGTTTACATTCTATCAAAGGAGACAACATGTACATGTATAAGTACATGCAGAATATAGACAAAATGATTACAAGGTCATTTGGGGAGTGATGGCAGTAGCATGTGTTGGGGGTGGAGGCTGGTGATAGATTAAGAGAGGATTCACATAGAAGGCAGAGTTTGATCTGAGTCTGGAAGCCTTGCTCCATATTGCTTTATCTCCTGTTTTCTACCCTTGCAAACCAGGTGCCAGCCCATTTGCTTATGAAGCTTTCTAAATATGCACAATCTCCCAAGCCCATTCCTTGGCTTTCTTACAACACAGGTCAGTTAATTGGGATGATTTATCTTCCTCTTCGCCTTGTATCACCAAACTGGAGATGCTAACTAGTAGGTGACTGCCGTCTATTAACTGGTGATTTCTTTCACTCTCTGGGGAGGTATACTTGCTTTTGACTTATGCTTTTTGAGGGGGATGGAAACCCTATCACCTTCTATTTCACACAAGTAATCAGAGTGGTTCTAACATCGGTTAGGTCCTCTTCAAGAACGAAGGACCACCACCTACAACAAGGAAACAAACATAGCATTTATTCCAATTATTCCATATACCTATTCCTATAACACATTAGGAGGCTAATGAAAGCACCACAGGGAGCCCACAGGCCCAATGATTAAGCAAAACCACATCATTATTCTGTCACTTACCTAGACCCCATGAGTCAGTGTTCAAGAACTCCTTAAACATCTGGTTGGTAATTTTTCCTTATCCAGTGTATGGTAAAGGACATAAATGACCTTAGGTTTCAGTAACAGAGAGAATTGTATTGATTATAAAGAGGAACTTTCCTTCATTATGCCTTAGATGAGATTACTGTGTGTGTGTAGAGGGTGTGTGTGTGTGTGTGCGCGCACGTAAGCGCTCACACATTCAGGGGTATGTTTAAGGGTGGAGGGGGACTGTGAGGGGACAGTGGAAGTAGGGAAGTAACTATGTTCTTAAATTGGCTAAAATCACAGTCTCATAAATATATTGCTAGAAAAGACCTCGAAGTCCATCTATTTCAATTCCTCATTTTACAGATAAAGAAACTGAGGACCAAGGAAGTTAAACACTTACGCAAAGTCACATAGGTATTAAATCCCAAAGGATCCCAGGGACAAGGGCTTTCCCAATCAGGCAATAGACTTGGAATGCAGAAGGTAGATAGAGAGACAGCCTATGGAAGACCTGAGTTCAAATTTTACCTCAGAGACTTACTCTCTGTGTGACTTAATCTCTGTTCACCTCAGTTTCCTCATCTGTAAAGTGAGGGTAATAATAGCACCTAACTCCCAGGGTTGTTGTGAAGATCAAATCAGAAAATATTTGTAATGTTCTTACCACAGAGCCTGCACATGTAAGGCGATACATAAATTTTGTTATTATTATATGGACAGAGGTCAACTTTTCTTTATTTTTTCATTTAAATTGAATTTTTTCAATTAACAAAAATCTATTTTCCTTTCTGTTTTTGAAAGAGAAAAAATCCTTATAACAAATATGCATAGTCAAGAATGACAAATCCCCATGTCAATCACGTCTCTCTCTCTCTCTCTCTCTCTCTCTCTCTCTCTCTCTCACTCTGTCTCTCTCTGTATATACATATATATATATATATACATGCATACACACACACAAACACAATACATATGCATACATACATGCATACATACGTACATACATACATAGACTCAGAGTGAGACCATCACTTCTCTGTCAGGAGGTGAGTAGCATGATTAATCATGAGTCCTCTACAATTGTGGTTGGTAATTACCATATTTCCCCATGTATAAGACACACCCTTTTCCAAAAAATTTGGGGTCTAAAGACTGGGTGCATCTTATACAATGGTTGTAGATTTTTTTACTTGCATTTCCCACTTTTTCGAACTTGTTTTTGCTCTCATTGTTGTAGATTTTTTTACTTGCATTTTCCGCTTTTTCATGCTTGTTGTCTTTGCATTCATTGTTTCACATTTGTTACCAGTATATCAGGTTACATTTTGCCACGTTCTGCCCAGAAATGGCTCAGAAAAGATTTTCATACAGTGCTGAATTCAAGTTAAAAGTGATCCAGTTTGCAAAAGAGAATGGAAATTGTGCTCCTGAACGTAAGTTTGGTCCTCCTCCAACCGAGAAAACAATCCGAGACTGGCTACAGGAAGAAGAAACCCTACTGAAAGTACCATGGCAGAAGAAGGCCATGAGAGGCAAGTCAGCAAAATGGCCTGATTTAGAGAGGGAATTGAAGATATGGATTGAAGAGCGAAGGGCAATTGGAATTCCTGTATCCACAAGCATGGTTCAGCATGAGGCAAGAAGAATTGCTGATGAAAAAGAAGTTACTGATTTCAAAGGAGGACACAATTGGTGCTTCAGGTTCATTAAACACAAAGGACTAAGCATGCGTACACGCACCAGACTTGCCCAAAAGATGCCTGGAAGCTATGAGCAGATGAATAAAACTTGAGTTCAATAACTTTATGTAGCACATTTTTTTTTCAAATTTGGGTCACCAAAATTAAGGTACATCTTATACATGGGGAAATACGATATATTGATCAGGATTCTTAAGTTTTTCAAAGTTGTTTGTCTTTACAATGTTGTTATTATATAAAGTATTTTCCTGTCTCTGCTCACTTCACTCTGTGTGAGTTTATATGAGTCTTCACAGATTTTCCAGAAACCATCCTCTTCATGTTCTATAGTGCAATAGAATTCCTTCGTATTCATTTGCCGTAATCTATTGAGGTATTCTCCAAGTTAGGGATATTTCCTTAGTTTCCAGGTCGTTGTCACAAAAAACCCAAATACTATTAATATTTTTTTGTATATGTGTTTTCTTTCCTGCTTTCTTTGTTCTCTTTGGAGGACATAGGCCTAGTAGTGGTATTACTAGGTCAAAGGCTATGAACTTTATTAAATTTTTAAAAATTGATTATATTAATTTATATGATTATATTGTGTATTCTGTTATATTATTATTATTAATTATATTATTTAATTGATCATAATAATTAGAATTAATTTATCAAATTAAATTTTTAAAAATTATTAATTTTTCTTTGCAATGTAATTACCTCTACATGTGAATCTGAATACAGAAATGTAGTCAGACCATTTTCAGCTTTCCTCCAGAGATTCTTGCAAAGCTCTCCTTTAATGCAGTCCTACTTCCACTCCCTCTGCAGTTTACTTGGGGTACTGAGCAATAGACAGCTCAGACCACGATCTGTGGACTTTTGTCGTTCCCAGCATCCTCAGGCAGAACCATTATCCCTTCCTATTCATGCAAGTATCTCTTTGAATCCAAAGAATTAGAGGGAAGATCACTTCAATGTGCCACAAAGGGAGCTAGGTGACTCAATGCATAGCAGGCTGAGCCTGGAGTCAGGAAGACCTGATCTGAAAACCAGCCTCAGAAACTAGCTGTGTAACCTTGGGTAAGTCATTTCACCTCTTTCTGTCTCACTTTCCTCAAGTGTGAAGTGAAGATCATAATAATACCTACATTGGTGGGTTGTTGTTGTGAGTATGAAATGAGACAGTACGTGTAAAGTGCCCAGCACATAAGTACTTAATAAATGTTTGTTCCCTCCTTCCCATAACACAAGTGGGTGGTCCTCCACTCCAAAACTGGAAGGTTAGAAACCTCTGCCCTGTCTGACCTCATCTTATACCAAAGCTTCAATTATTTTCCATTATAGAAATCCTACCCCATTACCAGTTTATTTCATTTCAATCACATATGTAGGTTTCTGATATCAAAAGCTGTGGAATTCCAAACAAAATTTTGTAGGGGCTCAGAAAGACACCAACATCTCTCATTAAAGAATGAAGAGCCATTGATCTTTCAACTGGCTTCGAAACAAGTACTGCAGCATATTTCTCCTGTGGGATTGCAAGATGGGTGCTCTTGTATCCAAGTTGATCATTCAAATGGTCTTTAGCTAGAATTTCTGCACAGCTGCCTGGGATAGCAATGTATCTTTCTCTGGAGGTAGAGCTCCCTTCAGATTAGGTCTCCAGGACATACATCTTATAGGCCAGGAAACACTAGGTGAGCATCTACTCTGGGTCATTGTGGAGCTAAATTCTTGTGGTATTCCTCAAGTTCTCTCAACATCCAGTTAGTCTTGTCAATCACTGTGCTTTACTCACTTCCTGACACAATTTTTACCACACGTGTAAAATGCTTATGAGGGCAATGGAGAGAAGTCAGCTGTGTGAACTCCTATTAGTAGGCCCTGCTAATGAAAGGGACAAATGTTTGGGGTGGGATATCACTAGTTGGCTAAATTGAACATCACAAGCATAGAAGCAGAAGAATGAATGTAATAAGCATTGAATAGGGCAATTCTGTTTAGCTTATATACTATATGTATATTTATATATATATATATATACATGCACATACATATATATATATGTATGTATATATATATATATATATATATATATACACATACCCACACAAGTATTTGTATGCGTGTATAGATACAGAGGGAGGGTTATCCCTTCCATTTAATCAAGGAGAGTTTTATTTAGTGAAATGAGTAATTTTAAGTAGATTTTGATCTGATACACTGTTCAAAATAGAAGTCAAAATTTGTGCAATCATTTTGGGGGTTAGGGGGAAAGGAGCTAGTGTGGAGTTGCCTATTGGTAGTATGCATAAGAGGAAAGGAGGGGAGGAAAGGGAATAAGCATTTATATAGCACCTACTGTGTGCAAGACATTGTGTTAAGTGCTTTACAAATATTACCTCATCTGATACTCACAACAATTCTGGGAGATGGGTGTTGTTATTATCCCAGTTTTACAGATGAGGAAACTGAGACAGACAGACATTAAGACTTGCCTAGGGTCACTGAGTTGGTAATTGTTGGAGGCTAGATTTGCACTCAAGTCTTCCTGGTTCCAGCCCGTAGAGTTAATAGAGTATAAGATCTTCCTCATCCATTAATAGGCCTATGTGACCATGTGTCCCCTTTTTCCTTGGAATGGGGCCATGTTCCCAGGTCTAAAGGCACACAGATATTTCAACTACAGATATCTTGCTGCTTTAAGCTCTGGCCCAGCTCACAGCTATGAAATATCCTGAGTCACATAGGGCCCATTGGGGGAGGAACTTGCCTAAGAGGAAGCTTGCTTGCAGGGAGGCTTTCACACTTTCAATACTAAACTAATTAGGCACTGAGTCAGGAGGGTTGTGATGCCTTCTGGTTCTGAGCCTATTAGCCAAAAGTGTATGTGTGTATGTGTGTGTGTGTGTGTGTGTGTGTATGTAAATGTGATGTATGTAAATGTTAAAGTGTGTACCAAGATTACTAGACAGTCGGAGCCCTCTCTATTGGATCTCTGTGCTAATTTCCCTCTGCTTGCATTTTCTCCACTTTCAAGGTACTGACCTTTCCCCTGAACTAGTGAATGACATTGTTTAATTAAAGCAAGATGTTAACGCTTTTGAAGCTTTTGCTTTAGAAAAGCAGATAAAAAAACCTGTGCTAGCAGGCCATCCTGGGTGTGTTAGGGTGCTTGCTAATACACAGCCCCAGAACTCTGTCCACTGTACTACCTAGCTGCTTCACAAGCAGAAAAGATCCCTGATTTTATAATTGCTTTAACACATATTAGCTTCTGTATGACTCTTTTCTTTCCTCCAAAAATATTTAGATACAAAGGCTGAAGTGGGAATTGTTGATAAGCAATTGGCACCTTATTTTATGCTGTTTTGTAGATGGTGCATTTAAAAATAAAACAACATTGCCCTATGAGCTTTGGGACTTTAATTTCAGGTCTTACTTTGCCATGTGACCTCCAGCAAATCACTTCAAATTTCCAGGTTTCCTTTTTGGCATCTACCAAAAGAGCAGGTTGAATTATAGATTTAGAGACAAAAGGTCCATTAGAGGTCATCTAATCCAATCTCCCCATTCTCCATTTTATGGATGGAGAAACCAAGGCCATTAAGTTCAAGTGACTTTTCTTGAAGTCACACAGATAGGAAGAAGCAAGACTGGAATTAGAACTCAAGTCCTCTGACTCTAAAACCAATGACCTTTTCATTGAAACATGAAGGTTTCTCCAAGGCAATCATCCTAGAATTCTTGTTGTTATTCTCTTGTTTCCAACTCTTTGTGACCCCATTTGGGGTTTTCTTGGCAAAGATGCTGGAGTGGTTTGCTATTTCTTTCTCCAGCTCATTTTACAGATTAGGAAACTGAGGCAAACAGGGTTGAGTGACTTGCCCAAGTTCACATAGCTGATAAGTATGAGGTCATATTTGAACTCAGGTCCTCTTGACTCCAAGCCTGATGTTCTATCCACTGTGCTACCTAGCTGGACTTTATCCTAGAAGTATGATTTTCTAATTATTACGTAATTATAAGCTCTTTGAGGACAGGGATCATATATTCTATTTTTTCTCCTACATTCCTTACAGTATCCCTCCCCACTCCTACCATGCTGGGCTCACAACATATGGACATCAAAATAAATAATCACGAATTCATTGATCTAGAATGGGACTAGGGCTGGGGAACTAAACGGCTTTTCTTCGGTGAATGGACCAGACCTTCCTAAGCACTGTAGAATGTTATATGCATGTATGTATGTGTGTATGTGTGCTTGCCCATATTTACAGACCCCTTTTAGCTCCTGGTAATCCGGATCCAACCCCTAGACCATTAGCAATCATTCTGAGTTGACAGACATTCAGAGATGATGATCAGACTGCACTTTTGGAAAATTTATTACTGGCAGAAGAGCTTGCATCCCAAGGGCAAGAGTTTTGTTTCTTTTGCGACTAATAACTCAACATGGATGGCAGGCAGGAACACTTTATAAAACATCTTCATTCTTCACAGGTGAGAAAAGTGCTAGCCAGGCTAGGCTGCAGTATTTCACTTAATTCAGGGGTGATTTGATTACTCTGATTTTTAAGCATTTTAACTTTGCCCCCAACAGTTCCCATAGACAGTTGGGAAAAATGAGAAGAGCCTGTGGAAACACACATCTCATTTTATATTGCAGATGTGGTGGTAATTGTACCCTAAGCAGCATTAGCACTAGTTCTGGAGAAAGCAAAATTGCATGCAATGAGATTCTGGGGGAAATGGATTTGCTACCTAATAGAAGAAACTTCCTTGATGAAATGGCTAATAATAAGTACATGGGGAGGGAGAATTATTATTATTTATTAAGTTTCATTTGTTTACAAAGTAAGTGGAATAGCCAATGACAAATATATGCAGCTTATTTTTCTCTTCATAAACATAGATAGACCCATTTCCATTAGGCATGGGCTTCCTGGAAACATGGGGGTTGGGGAGAACTAAAAACATTTTTTCAGACCTTGAAATCTCTTTAATTCTGTAGCTAATGGTCCTGCTTAGACACTTACTATCTGTGTGACCCTGGGCAAGTTACTGAACCCTGTTTGCCTCAGTTTCTTCATCTGTAAAATGAGCTGAGAACGAAATGGTAAACCACTCCAGCGTCTCTGCTAAGAAAACCCCAAGTGCAGTCACAAAGAGTTGGACGCAACCAAAAAATGACTGAAAAATGGTTCCATAGTCCTGTGGATCTCAAAATATTAACATATAGAATTCACAATGGATAGCTGAATGATGCCAATAGATTAGGTAGATTGATTCACTCAGGAGCAGAGTCAAGCCCAGTCAAGCTCAGTGTATAGAGCATGGGTCCTGGTGTCAGAAAGATCTGAGTTCAAACCTGGCCTCAGACACTGGCTATATGAACGTAGTGAAGTCTCTTTACCTAAGTGTGCCTCAGTTTCCTCAACTGTAAAATGGAGATAATAGCACCTACTTCATAGGATTGTAGTGAGGATCAAATGAAATAATATTTGCAAAAGTGCTTAATTCAATACCTGGCACAAATTGGTTGTTATATAAATACTTATTCCATTTTTCCCATTTATAGAATGCTTTAAGGTTTAGAGAATACCATACCTCAACAGATTATTTCACATGAACCTTCATAAAAATCATGTAAGATTAGTAGTATAAATATTATGATCCCCATTTTACAAATGAGAAGAAACCTGTGGGCTAGAGAGGATAAGTGGGCCAGTACCCAGGTTCACATAGCTAGTTAATGGCAGAATGAAGCCAGTCCTTATGATGCTCATTCCAGTATACATTCCATTGAAACCAAGTTAAAATGGACTCTCTGACATAATCTACTTAAGATGACATTTTATCTTTGATAGCGGCACCAAAAAGCATTTTGTGGAAGAACAGCATAGTTTAAATCATAAAGGCATCCTATGCGGTTATAGATAAACTCTGAATCTGTCCAATTTCCTCTTAATAACCTATTATAAAACTTCTATCCATGAATTTATCTAAATCATTTTTGAATGTATATTGTCCACTAATTGGGGCAATAATTTCCTTGTGTTATCTTCTGGATAGAAAAGTAGTTTCCTTTATTTGTATTTAGTTCTTCAACCTCTAGTTTTATTATCCTAAGATTGGGTGAATCATGTTCACCCTCTCCACATTTTACATGATGTCAGAGCTTTTAATCATTTCTCCTCTAAGTCTCCATGTTTGCAAATTAAATGAACCTATTTTTTTTACTTTCATGGAATTGTAAATCTTTAAAGAAAATGTTCTAAGAATTGTCTTTATGGAAGACAGTTGAGTGTTTGCATGAGAGTGGGGATCTGCTCTTCATTTCTTTAAATTACTGCTTCCATATCAAGTTTTCTTCTTTTTCATCTGAAAATGGAAGTGTCTATAATCACCACATCTTCCCCAACACATGTTCCCCAACAAAGAGAATGGGAAGGTAGGGAGGGAAGTCCCGTATAGGGCATTATTGTTGTGTAGTCTAAGTGAGAGTTGAATAGTGAGGATTCCACCTTTCATATCCAATTTGGGAAAAGGGGAGATTCATTCTTCCTCTATTTCTGAAAGTCCCTGACTAATATGAATATACTTAGATTACAACTGTGGGAAGCCCTTCTGGATGGACATCATTTCCTTGGGAATTATTCAGGAATAAGTGGCATTGTAGATAGAGAGCTGAATTGGATTCAAGAAAAAGAGTTCTGATCTTCTAGGCAAGTCACTTGTTTTCTCTATGGTCACTGATTTTTAAAAATTCTTCTTGCTCATATCTTTTGCCTTTTTTCTGGCTTTTAAATTTGATCTCTGCTTCTGGGGCCCAAGGGGCACTTCCCAGACTTCTAGTGCTGGGGGCTAGGGGCCTGGTTACTGGTTTTCTGTGCTGGGGCCTCAGGTACCAGCAGTTGGATATTGTAGTAGCCGGGCAGTTTACCTGGTTCTGAGTTGGAGGTGGTGTGTGTTTGGTGTTGGTGCTTGCCTGCTCCTCCACCCTGGGGCTCAGGATCTCCCCCTGGTCCACTCAGGTGGGGCTTGCTGCTGGCTTGCTGGGACACCCCCTGTCCTGTACTGGTCCCCTTCAACCACAGTAAGAGGGACCTTTCCTGTTAATCCTCCTACCCTCCCAAGCTAAAAGACTGCCATACACACCTTTTTGCTGGCTCCACTATTCCAGGATTTTCCCTGGGGCAATATTCTTCGGGTTTTTCAAGGTCAACAAGGGAGGGGGAGAGTGACTCGCTGCTTACTCCGCCATCTTGGCTCCTTGGTTTAAAGAGGTGACTTTCAAACATTCAGTCTGTGGGCTGATAGCCTGGGAGTAGCTGCTGCCACTGCTGCAGGCCCTGTGCAGGACTGTGCTTCTCTCTCATCCAGTTCTGACAGACCCCCACTCCTGGGCTGAGAGATCTGGGAATCACCACTGCTGCCAGCGGTTCAGTCCGCTGGGGTCTGCTCCAGCTCTGCTATGGTCCAGTCTGCGCTGGTGCAGCTACGCTCCTTTCCCAGCCCAGTGCAATGGATCCTTCCTGTCAACCTTCCAGGTTGTTTTGGGCTGGAAATCTGCCACACTCTGTCTCTTTGTGGATTCTGCACTATAGAATTTGTTCAGATTCACTTTTTAGGGGTAGTTGAAGGAATTTGTGGGAAAGCTCAGGTGACTCCCCTCTTCCACTCCACCATCTTGGCTCCACCCCCCCATTGTTTTCTCTGAGTCTGTTTTCTCATCTGTAAAATGGGGGTGATAATAGAACTTATTTCATAGCATAAATGTGAGGATCCCATGAAATAACATATATAAAGTGTCTTGTAAAACAAATTGCTGTATAATGTCAATTATGAGGATAATGATGTTTTAGGAAATCATCCATTGGTTACAACAGAAATATAACCTGACAGTTAAGCACATGTCAGTGTCCTAAATGTTAATCTCCAAACAATTGGACATTGATTCAATACAATTATTGGGAAGACTGGCAGAAATGGAATTTAAATGACCCAGACAAAAAGAGATAATAGGTAAATGTCTTAAGAGCGACTTATAAAAGAATGACACTACCCTTTGTACTCTTTGGGAAGTTGCAAGTCACCCCTGGAGCATCATGAAGCTTTTAACTCTTGACTGGCAGAGCTCACTGCAGGAAAGCCTTAGATCTAAGATTTAGAGCCAGAAGGGACCTCAGAAGATAAGTGGTATTCATTTTATAGATGAGGAAACTGAGGCTGAGAGAATTTAAGTGACTTGATATCTGGCTGATATGGTGGATAAAATGCTGGGCTCGGGATCAAGAATATATTCACCATTAAACATTTGCTAGCTATGTAAACCTGGGCAAGTAACTCTAACTCCCTCAGTCTGCTTTCTCATTTGTAAAATGGATATAATAAGAGAATTAACTTCAGATATTTAGTAGCTTTGTAAGCCCTGGCAAGTCACATAAACACTGTTGGCCTCAGTTTCCTCATCTGTAAAATCAGGATTATAATAGGGTTGTGAGGATTGAGATAATAGTCATAAAGCACTTAGCATAGTGCCTGGCATATAGTAAGTGCTATGTAAATGTTAGCTATTATTATTATTGTTAATTTTTAAGCACTACATGAATGCTAACTACTGTCAGGATACAAGACTTTCTGGGGAGGGCAGGCTATCCTGCCAGCTATGCCAATTGTAAGGCCAAATGTAGGGGGCCTGATCTGTTCTGCCCTCATATGGCAAAGGTTGGGACACAGACCCACTGAGAGAATAGTTAGATACTGAAAAAAGAGGGGCACATATGTGCATGTATGTACGTATGTGTATGTGTTTGTGTGTATATATATGTGTGTTTGTGTGTATATGTATGTGTGTGTTTTATATATGCATGCACACACATGCATATATGCATATACACATACATGCATATACATGCACACGTGCATATATATGCATGTACACACATATCTATACCTGTATACACATACACACATGCACGCATGTGCACATACACACAAATACACACACTCATACACACACAGACACATACCCACATATATGTAGACACACATGCACATGTACACATATGCACGTACACACATGCACACATACATGCACACACATATGTATACGTATATATGCATACACATACATGCACACATGCACACACACATACTTATACATGCACACATGCATGCACACATACGCATACACACATACATACACACATACATATACACATACACATATACATACACACACCAACCCCAAGCCAGGTCAGGTATTTTATAGAAATAGAACAAAGAAGGCATCATGCCAGGGATGGCCAGGGTCACGTTCACGTTCTCCCATGGGATAATTGGGGCTTCTTTTGCTGCTTCCATTTATTAAAGGCAGTTCACATTCTCTCTAAGACTCGCAGTCATGTTCCTAGGCTCTGGCCTACCCCCATAAATCTCCTCTTGTTATTTGCTATCAGTGTTTGTTATTGTTATTATTATTATCGTTGTTCAATGGAAAGTAATTATGAGGTGATACAGCCAGAATTTCTCCCCAGTCTCTCTGGATTCAAACCCAGGGCTCCTCCCTTTGCATCACGTTGTCGGGCTAGGTAAAAGTCACTGAGATTTCCCTCTTATCGTTCTGTTCCTTTGAGCAATGCTAAAGTTATCATCTCACAGCTACCTTCTTCCTCTTAGGTTTGTATGGTTAACCTTTTTGCATCATCTAGAAATCAGTCTAGAAATGTCAAGCTCATGGCCACACAAGCACTTGGACAAAGAAAGATTTTGAACTTTAGGCCATAATGATTAATGTCCCTTCAGAAGCAACTCTAGACCCTTCCATAGTGTTAGATTGAATACACACTGAAGGTTGTATAAGAAGTGTGTTCCCTGAGGGAAAGACTATTTTGTTTTTGTCTCTTCCTATCAGGGGCCTACCTTAGTGCTTTGTATATAAGAGGTTCTTAATAAATATTTACTGAATGAAACAAACAAAAAAACCCCAGGTTTTGCTGGAAGTCATATTCATGACCAGGCAGCCACATATAAGAAACGTAAATGGGAAAAGTAAAGACATGAAGTTAGTTTGTTAACTCTAGGGTTAAAATATGCTATTCTGCTGTTGCCATCTTAATGACCATATGAGTCTACGTATTAACTGTGTGACCTTGGGCAAGTCACTTAACAGAAGCCATGCTTATCCACCGGAAGATGGTTATATGGCTGGTACTTGAGATATAGGTGGATTCATGCACAAAGCCCTAAAAGTCATGTACATAGACTAACACAGTGTTAGATCTGAACGGGCCTTAGGACACCCTCTTTTTTTCAGAGGAGAAAACTGAGTGTTAGCGAAATGACATAATTTGCCTTAAATCAGAGTTAATAAATAGTAGAGCTCAGACTAGAATCCATGTCACCAAGGCTTTTTTGGCTACTTTCCTATGGCCTTTTTTTCTGAAAACAGGATTGTAGCTGAGTTAGAGATCCCTTGGGGTCATTGGGTAACCTACCTTGATATCAGCATAAAAAAACCTCTCTGATAATTATGTCACTGTGATTTTGATTGTTGTTTTTGTTCATCCTTCATTCTCCAAGATGACCAATGACATCACAAAGGTGTTATTGACCAGTGTATGAACTGGATTTAAGTGAGGCGGAGCTGTGCAAAGTCATCAGCCTCACTCTCCTCCAGAGTCATCAGACTCCAGTGGCAAGACACAGGTCAGCCGACTGGTGACGGCACAACTTGATCTTGCTTATAACCTTAATCGAGATAACTTTCCATAATAATGCCAAGGATCCTTACAAAACATTCCTACTTTGCCAAAGTACAGAATTAGAATCAAACCAAAAATGTGACAAAGTGACCCAGGAGGAGGTCAGGTTGATTCTGTTTTCTGGAAAAGAACACATGAAAGAAACCAGAAGGAATTATTTTTAAACCAATGTGACAGTTTTTTTCTTTTTAATTTCAGGGTCCTTTAGTGCACTTCAGTTAACCCCAGTACAATAAAATGACAGTTAGACAGAACTGGAATTGATTGTAAAATGTAACCATTTGAACAAACTGTACCCTCTCCAGTCATAAATAGAATACAATTGCATAGAAGATAGAAGATCTTATTACTGTCACTTCTTTTTATGATCCTCTGTGTAGCCATAGACTGCTTTAAGTTTACCCATCAGACCACAGTCTGATTTCCTTCAGTTGCCCTGTACTAGTTTCAGCAGCTGGTTTATTCCGGCACAGAGCCATTTTTTCCCCCTGTCAAGTTCTATTAAGTCAAATTAATTCTAATTTCAATACTGACAAAGATTTTGTTTGACAGCCTGTGTGACCTCTGATTTCCTCACAAGGACATGGTCTTTATCTAAAAAAAAATAAAAGTAAACTGTCTTTGGGAGGAGAGCGAAAGAGAAGGTGATGGTATTCTCTATTTCCATTGAAGACAGGACAAAGGGATCAGACTTTCACTGTGGTATGAAATATGTGAAGCCAGAGGAAAAAATAAATTGCCTCACTCTAATGGAGGCAAGACTCTAGAATTTGTTACTAATAGTTCATTTTCTCAGGGGACTTTTAAGAAGGATGTAGACACTTGTTGTTTGGCACAATAATAATAATGGCTAATATTTATATAGCACTTGCTATGTATCAGCACAGGGCTAAATACGTTATAATTATTAGCCAATTTAATCCTCACAATGACCCTGGGGAATTAGTTGCTGTTATTATCCTCATTTTACAGATAGGGAAACTGAGGCATATAAAGTTAAAGTGACTTGCCCAGGGTCACACAGCTAGTAAGTGTCTGAGGTCAAATTTGATCTCAGGTTTCCTGAGTACTCTATCCAATGCATCACCTCGCTTCCCTTGGCATCAGAGTAAAGTCCTGACCCAATGCTGTGGAATTGACTAGGTAATCTCTTGCTGTCCCTTCAAGTTCCATGACCCAAAAGTTTTCTTCTAAAGTGAATCATGAAGATTTTATGAGACCTATGGTGAAAAAAGAGAGAGAAAGATTCTTACCATCACTTATTATAGAAATTAACATTTATTTTCATTGTTATTTTATTTTATTTTGGGGTCCAGACTTGTGATTTCATTGGTGTGAGCAACTCTCAGTATGAAAGTTTCCTCCACTGATACAGGTTGGGTACCCAGCTGTGATGTAATCCTAGAGAATTTCCCAGGACACTGAGCCCTTGGGATTGACTTGCCCAAAGTCACACAGCTAGTATGTGTTAGATTCAGGACCTGAATCCAGGTAGCCCCAAGACCAGCCATTCATTATGACATGCTGCTAAGATACTATCCCTTCATAAAAATTCTATTCAGGTACGTGGTTGTCATGTGGAGGTGATCCTGAGTGTCTGACTGTAAGCTGGCCATCCTCTGTACCTAAAATGCTCTTCATCCTCATGTATGCTTTTGGAGTCTCCCCTTTTTCTTTTAAACTCACTTCAAGCATCATCTTCTATACAAAGCCTTTTCTAACCATACCCCACCCAGTTATGAATGTTGTCCCTCCAAAAACTACCTGGCATTCATTGTGTGTGGTGTGTATACCAAAAAATGTATGTATGTGTGCATGTATGTACAAATACATATGCATGCATATATTGCATTGTGTGTGTATGTATGTATGTATTATGTATGGGGTGTATTTTGTCTCCCTCAACAGTATATAAACTCCTTGAGGACAGGACCTGTTTTTACTTTTTTCTTTGTATCCCAAGCCTTTAGCACAGTTCCTATTATATAGGTATAATAGTAATTAAGGTGGGACTTTTTGCTGTTGACCTTTAATGATTCTGGCCTTTGTTTGGATGGGGCAGATAAAGTGGGATGTTTTTGTATTTCTCAGCACTGAGACAATTGGGAGCCATTGATTTGTATCTGATGTGATATTGGGGGTGGGGAACTTTTCCACAGCCAGCCTGGGTGAGGTCGGGGCCCCTCAGGGCACTGAACAGGATATATAAGCACACAGGTTAGCCTTCTGGCTCGGAGCTCTGAGCCACAGCAGGAGTGGCGTGTGACTCTGGGCCAGCTGTTCTAAGGAGCTCCCCGGCTATACACTCAGATGTTGATAACTACAAATTGTATTTGGTCTGTAATTCAAGGTGCTGTTTTTTTTTCCCCTGAACTAAGTAAATGATATTTGTATGCTGGATTAAAGTAAGATCATTAAACCCTTAACATTACTTTCCTTAGTAAAGCAGATGAAAAGGACCTGGGCTTGCCATGTTCTGTGAGCTGGTTGTTGTTAGCTTTACACCCTCACAGCAGCTGCTAGCCAGATTGTTGATACAACAGGTTACCAGTAAGTGCTTGATAAATATTTGTTGATTGATCAATTAAGTGGTTGGTTCTGCCTACTGTATTTTTGGTGCTACAATCTGGAAAAAAAAACTTCGAATATTTCTGGCTTGGTCTTTCCATCAGGCTGTCTGTTTTTTAGTCATGCCACTCCTCCTGTCCGGCACCTCTCCCTCCTGCCTCTGTCTCTTCTGTGGCTCTATCATCTCTCCCTACCATATCTAGAAATCTTTATACTTGAAAACTTCAGTTTTCTAGCTTGTTTCAAGAACCTTTACTAATTTCTTGTTTTTTGTTTTTTTTTTATTTGAAAGGGGAAGGCAGGACAATTGGGGTTAAGTGACTTGCCCAAGGTCACACAGCTAGTAAGTGTGTCAAGTGTCAGAGGTCACATTTGAACTCAGGTCCTCCCGACTCCAGGGTCAGTGCTCTACTCACTGTGCCACCTAGCTGCCCCAATACTTTACTAATTTCAAGGGTGAGAAGTTAATCAGATCCACTTAGTAGGGCCTAACCTTTCCCTATAAAAGATATGAGATGCTCTGATCCAAGTGTCTATGACACCTGAGCTGAGACAGCTGTGCTGACCTCAGGAACTGCCTGAGCTGCTTTGAAATATGGACCCAGAAATCCTAGACCATAGGAAATTTTGTCACATCCTGATCAATGGTGATCATGTCCTGAGTTTCCATATCCCCAAAGGCATTTCTCCTCTTTTCTTTCCCAGTGCTGTTTTAGAGTTTTAGTCTGACCTCCATGGAAAAGAATCATTGGGTTACCCTAATACTCCACTTAAGGTAGCATAGAGTAATGGAAAGAAAGCTGGAATTTGAACCTGAGAACCTAGGTTCAAATCCTGGCTTCAGCACTAAATATCTGCATGACCCTAGGCAAGTCACCTAACCTCTCTGAACCACAGTTTTCTCTTCTAGCATGAGAATGGTTGGGTCATTTTGTTGTTCTTCCCATCCTGGAAATCTTATGATCTTCCAAATAAGGTGGATTTGAACTAGACTACTCTATGGTCCCTTGTCCACTCAAATGCTTTATGATCTGGCTCTGAAGCTAAGTCCAAAAGAGATGAGTGGCCAAAGTGTTTTGAAAAGTGGAAGCATAATTAGGACAAGTGAATAGTATCTTGAGCTAGCTTCTTTCAAGAGGTATACTTCTAGTGAGATGTATAGGTTTTAGGATGTTTGTGAAACTATGAATGGAAGTGCCAATATCACCTAAGAAGATGGAGTTAGGAAAAACATCTGAACTTGAGTAAATCTAGGGACAGGGGCTGGACCTGTGCTACAAGGAGCACTTTATGAGAAACTACTTATTATACAACAGGTTGGAACCTTCTCTGAAATTTATAAATCTTATTAAACAGATAGACAGATATTTATAGATGGGTGATAGACAGAGAAAATAAATAGATACATAACATTTTTATTAAATTCTTGAACAGCTAGATGGCTGTAGGGTTAATAGAAAATGAAGATCTTACCTGTCCATTAATAGGCCTATGTGACCATATGTGTTATCTTTTTCTCCTGGGAACAGGGGCTGTGTTCCCAGGTTTAGAGGCACACAGGCATTTCACCTCACCAATCACGGATGTTTTCTTCTTTGAACTCTGTGATACATCCCATGCCAAGTCACATAGAGCCAGCCATACACTCATGCCTTTCTGCATTGAGCCAACACTATGTGTGTATGTGTGTGTGTGTGTGTATCCTGGAAGACTGATATTCGGGGGCATGCGGACCTTGCTACAGGCAGGAACTCACTAGGAGGGGAACTCACTCATGGGAAGGATGCTTAGCTTAAGACCCTTCTAAGTAGCTGTCATGAAGGAGCCTCCTGGGTGAGGATTGAGATGGTGGTGCTCCGTGGGCTGGTAATGTGTCTAAATATTTTTGTTGCCTCGTTGAGCTTTGCTTTTCTGTATTTCCATAGTGATGTTTTGTCTGGTATTAGTGCAGAGAATAAATGTTATACTGGTTCAGGTTTGAGTGAAGAGTGCTTATTATGCCTTGTGACTGGATTCTTAAAATATATATATATATATATATATATATATATATATATATATATATATATATATATATATATATATATATATATGTATGTATATACATATTCATAGCAGCTGCTCACATCGCAGTGGCGATACAATGACACAGCAGATACAATGCCACGCCTGGAATCAGAAAGACTCATCTTTCTGAGTTCTAATCCAGTTTCAGACACTTAATAGCTATGTGACCCTGGGCAAGTCGCTTAACTC
Organism: Trichosurus vulpecula; assembly: GCF_011100635.1. Classification (NCBI taxonomy): domain Eukaryota; kingdom Metazoa; phylum Chordata; class Mammalia; order Diprotodontia; family Phalangeridae; genus Trichosurus; species Trichosurus vulpecula. The sequence goes on along the minus strand of NC_050579.1, from coordinate 230,332,165 downwards.
TGTTCGCCTCAGTTTTCTCATTGGCGAAATGAACTAGAAAAGAAAATGGCAAACTCTTCCAGTATCTTTGACAAGAAAACTGCAAATGGGGTCATGAAGAGTTGAATATAAATGAAACATGACTGAACAAATTATTGAATTCTTACTGTATCTGAGGCACATGGGGGTTGTCTAGCATACTGAGTGGTTAAATGATTGCACAGGTCAACATTCAGCATATGTCAGAGGCAAGACATGAATCCAGGTCTTCCTGGCTTTCTGAGGTCAGTTTCCTATTATTAACATGCTGTTTCTCTCGAACTAATTAAATCTATATTGGAGACAATATAATTTGGAAGACAACCAGGTATTGATTTTTAAGATCTCTCCAAAAAAATGGAGAGTACATAAAAAATGGGAAAGATAACAGGAAGATTTTTTTAAGTGAAGGGTATAACCACTAAGGCATTGGCAGCAATCAGCCCATATCTATACTATTTTTTTTAAAGTGAAGGGTATAACCACTAAGGCACTGGATGATACTTCTTTGTTGATATAAAATATTTATGAGAATGATCTCGGTACATATCAAGTGCATCCTAGATGAAAACTTGAGAAGAGATTGGGCAGGCTTTAGCAGATGATTCTGTATTACACATCACTTTATCATATTCACACAGTTGATTTGGGGATATAGAAAGTACAAAATTTCTATGTGTTCAGCGATTTTGAAAGGTTGATCCCATAGAATAAGAGTTCTGCCATTTAAAAACAGACAGCTTTTTTTTCTAAAATTAGACAATTTCATATCAGAGAGTCTCCCAGACATGTATTAAGATTACGCAAGAGTCTATGACAGCACAATGGAGATAACTTTGTTCAAGTGCACTCTGAATACAAATGAAACATAGAAACAGGAAAACATGCTTGACCAAGGTATTTACCAGTATCATGGAGGATTTCCTGTGCACAGTCACAGTGCAGAATGACACTTTCCCAATAATGATGAGGCTTTTTAAGGTTCCTATCTGCTGATGACTTTTGACTAATTTTACTAGACTTTAGAAGATTCTAGACTCCTCTCAGTGAAATCTATAACAATGGAAAAGAGATTGATTAGAATATTGACAATGTAAAGCAAATGAAAAGAACAATGCATGGTACCCATAAATGACAGGTATCTGAAAGGCAGGCCATTACATTTAGTAGATTAACATACATATAAGTGTATGTGTGTATGTGTATCTTCAATAGATGCCACAAATAGACAAAATATGGTATAGCAGGTAGAGCTGAGCATTGAATCAAGAACTGATTTCAAATCCTGCCTCATTTGGAAGTAGCTACGTCACCTTGGGTAAGTCAATTAACTGTTCATAGCCTCGATTTCCTCATCTGCAAAATGAGAAGAATGGACTTGATGGCATCTAAAGTCTCTTCCAGCTTTAAATATGAGTCAGGAACAAAACTGAGTAGGAAGACATTAAACAGGAATTCTCTCATAGCTTCCTTTAACATTGTAAGAATACTTGGGAGACAGCTTGTCTGAGAAGAGCTTTGAAAACTGTATTTTGCTCTACTGAGTCGAATGCTTAGAAAAAAAAAATACTTGGCAAACAACAGAGTATGATTTTGTATTCTCTGTACCTCTCGCTTAGTTGTATTTTGTGAAAAAGTGCTCAATAATGCAGAAAAATATGCTAAAGCCGACAGGTACCCTTCTCATATGACCTGCTCAAACAATTACTCCAGATATTCAAAGGTGAGAAGTTTTTAAGGCAGATGATTCTATATCACCATGGTGACTTCATAGAAATATTTGAGCAGGAAAACATCTATCTCCCTCTTTCCCCTCCCCCAAAATCTTATTTGGGTTTGTTTGTTTAAAGAGGCAACTTTGGAGTATTGGTATCCCACTTGCCTCTGATACATACTGGATATGTGACCCTGAGTGAGTCATTTAATCTCTTTGTACTCTAGGCAGCTCCCTAAAGCTATAAATCACAGAGAAGGTGATGATCTGCATTGAGAGAGGTTGTTTCCTCATCTAAGTGTTCCCTATATCAGTGAAATCACAGGTCTAACCTTTATCTTTACCATGATCCCTATCCAATTAATTAATTAATTTGCCAGTTAGTTAATTTTTAAAATCATCTTTCTATGTGTAATAAAACAACTTTAAAAATAAGAGTAGAACTTACAATCTTCTTTGCAGAATTATGAATCTACCATTAATAGTTTCCTTTAAGTCTCAGCTCAAGAGTTTTCCTAGCCACTAGTGCATTCCCTACCAATAGTATCTTATGTTTATCTTTTATATATTCTGTATATATATATATATATATATGTATATATATACATACATATATGTTGTGTACATATTCATCTCTTTCATTAAAATGCAAGGTCCTTCAGATGAGGGACTGCTTTACTTTTGCTTTTGTATCTAGATGACAGCAGAGTATTTGGCATGTTGCAAGTGCTTAATAAACACTTGTTGAATAATTGATTAAAGAGCAGTGCATAGACTGTGACACTCATTTGGTGCATTGGGTAGTTTTCTGAACTAAATTTTCTTGCTTCTTTCTTATTCGTTGTTATACGGAACAGGTTGACAGTTAAGAAAAGAAGAGGTGATGTAAAAAAACCCACGTACATATAAAACCCTAGTTTTTAAAAAAGAAGCAGAAATAGTGATTAAACATGAATTGCCTATATTATTCACTTGCCAATTTGAAGAAAAAATACCATTTGGAGCAAGATTTAAAGAAATATAATACTATGGCATAGATTGATAACCACTCCTCCTTCCCTTCCCTGCATTTTTATTTCTTCTTAATCACTGGCTAAATAAACTTTGGAACATCTCAACACCTACATCATAGACTTACTGCCTTCATGCCATCACAGGTTTTCTCAGGCTCCCATTCTCTCAATTTACAGATAAGCAACCCAAAGCCACCTGTGCACGCACAAGAGGGAGAGGGAGAGAGAGAGAGAGAGAGAGAGAGAGAGAGAGAGAGAGAGAGAGAGAGAGAG